>NC_054701.1:40567780-40825817 GCF_016097555.1 Gigantopelta aegis
GAATTTTGCATGGGGAAAGTAAACAAATGTCTGTCACATTCATAGAAATATTCGTAAAAATAAGGTTCAAACGAGCAAAGAAAGCAAGATTGAACTTAACCCGCTCATAAACACGGTAAATTTTTTAATACTTTTTTTCTATGATTATCAAAGACAGTAATTTGAAAGAAAACTTAATTATAAAAACCTTTTTTTTTCTGTCCTCAGCTGTACTGCTACCTGTGTTATTGTAGTCACGTGCTTGTTACGGCGTCTGCTGGCAAAACTCTCTTCACAGATACTTGCCCAAAATATATTGTCCTTATAATTATATGTTTTGACATAAATATCATTCTGGATGTCTGTTGTCATATTTATTAAAAGTCAGAATACATCGTATATTTTTTAACCAAACAATTTTACCATTATAACCATTCATTTGCTCAGCTTACAACACGATTGCAAGACATCAGAATTGATATATTCGTTTTCGAAAGATTTGTCTGTTCTTGAGGACTCCATTTTGTACTATCCATAAAATATTGTAAATATTTTTATAAATTATTACAAGTACATGTTTTGTTGAATAACGTACATGTTTTGATAAAACACTGAAAAGTTTTGTTTTGGATAATTATTCTGGCTGAATGTGATTAACTATGTGTTGTAAAGTTTATTTAGTTATTTGAATGTTTGATTGTGTTATTCTTTTAAGCAACCAGCCTCGGGGGCGTCGTGGTTAGGTCATCGGTCTACAGGCTGGTAGATACTGAGTTCGGATCCCAGTCGAGGCATGGGATTTTTAATCCAGATACCAACTCCAAACCCTGAGTGAGTGCTCCGTGAGGCTCATTGGGTAGGTGTAAACCACTTGCACCGACCAGTGATCCATAACTGGTTCAACAAAGGCCATGGTTTGTGCTATCCTGCCTGTGGGAAGCGCAAAAAAAAGATCTCTTGCTGCCTGTCGTAAAAGAGTACGACAGCGGGTTTCCTCTAAAAAAAACAGTGTCAGAATGGCCATATGTTTGACGTCCAATAGCCGATGATAAGATAAAAAATCAATGTGCTCTAGTGGCGTCGTTAAATAAAACAAACTTTTTACTTTACTTCTTTTAAGCAGTATACTTGCTGCCGAAATGTTTGTAAACCACCTCAAATGTAACATCCGATGGTGTTCTGAATTAATCAAGTTCTGTTTTGTAAGCTATGCCACTGAACATTTCACTCACCGAAACAGATAACACACCGGTAATTAACAATATTTACGGCTGATTCATGCTATAGTTTTTGACGCACGTGCGGGAAACTTTACTACAAAGCAGCCAGTTTAATGCTGTTTTGAAGGGTAGAAATATTAATTAAAAGTTTGCTATTTGGATAACAACTGTCTTTTTATAAATATTGATATGCTTTAGAACGAATGCTTTAGAACCGAATGCTTATGCTCCCCGAATCTGGTCTCCCCATGATACTCATATTCATTGTCGTTTTAAAGTGACAGACTTTAGTTTTTAAACACTACGACGTATTTTTCACTATTAAAGCCGTTTGTGATAATGTAAATTTGAAGTACATGCAATCTGATTAAAATTAGCTCCACTGGGTCTACCAGTAGATCTAACAGCATTGGGTGGACCCCCATGTCCAGGTGACATTTCATCTATAAATATCAATTTAAATATCGACCAATTACACTTCGTCTTTTATAGCGTTATTCTGGAGCATATAAATTCTAAAAATATCGGGCGAGACTATTTATGCAATAGGCGAACTTGTTGGTCTATTTCAACATTGAAAAAACAGGGGGGAAGTGCAAAATAATAAACTATGGATTGTATACTAGTATAAACAGATTTTATGGCTATACTATCACGGGTTATTTTTCGTCTTGAAACGAATTTTATATAAAATTTTATATTGCAATTAGTTTCTGGCATGCTTCGTAATTCGCCCGAATCATTTTGTATACCCTCGGCATAATCCCGAATGTTTTCAAATTCTTTTCAAATCACTGGCATGATTTTGCAAGTAAGGTTTTGATTGGTCGAATGAAAGGTCAACTGGATATGAGCTCCAACGGGCTGCTGTTAGATTGACATGTAATAGTGGAGTTAATTTTAATTAGATTGAAGTACATGTACTTAAATTTTATTATTTAGAATATCAATTTTCGTACACCTGAAGTAGTTCTAGCCATCCATATTTTTGCAATACCCCCAACAGCATTGTTCGTAATTCTAAAAAAAAACCCGCATGTTCATTTTTTCTCTCTTTCAACATCATAGACTTTAGCTTATCTCTGCTGTAACCGTATCCAAATGTGTGTTGCAGGTTTGTAGATTAAGTCAACTTAGTGTCCATTTTCACTAGGGACTGCGCCTTTAAAATATGCTTTGATCACGAATAAAACAAATCTATAATAAAAACGCTAAATGCTACCAAATGACGGTGAAGCAGATGGCAAATGATTACACTGTATAAATCAGGATTTTAAAGTCAGCTACATATAATTAAGGTGCGCTATCACCAGCAGCTTGCAAATTGAGTGTAATAATGTAATGGCCGCCGTGATTTACGGACACGAAGGTCGGGTCTAAACGACGATTTTTTTTAAAAACATGTACTGCAGAGTTGAAGTGAACTTTTCAAAAGATCTGTAATGACAAGGCCGGAATTACGAGGCGGCTCACGTTTCCACCTCACGGCTCGACAAGACGACGTTGGAGTGATGACGGACAGCGGTAATTGTAAATGCTCATTCTTGTGATGATAGGTATAGCCATTTAACACGCTCCCGAACCGCAAGTAGTGGCGGATCCAAATAAAATTTCTAAGGAGATGGGTTGTTGATACACAGGAATGCATTTCTTTGAATCTATTTTTTTTTCCCCCTTCTATTTTATATAAAATGTTATATTGAAATTAGTTTCCGGCATACTTCGTAATTCACCCGAATCATTTCGTATACCCTCGGCATAATCCCGAATGTTTTCAAATTCTTTTCAAATCACTGGATTCCCAGTCTGGAGCTCCTCATTCCCAGTTTGGAGCTCCACGCGGTAAGACGTGTTTGTTTCGCTGGTGCACACTGCACGTGCTTTCGTGTGCTCGACTTTGGAATCCGTCATTTCGTTGTTTTTGTCAGCGAAATGAAGTTTTCTACTGGGATGTATGCGGCCATTGGAACTGATTGAACGCTGGAACGCTTCTCGTTTCGACAGTCTGCTCCACCAGGTTGGATTCTTTTTTAGCGAGATTCCTCGCCTCCACGTCATTACTCCGCCTGACTATGTTGACTTGTTTTTTCGTTTTTTCGTGACTCGTATGACGGCCATTCTGCAGAACGCCACGGTTGTTCGCGTTTAGTCTCTACATGTCCGAGCCTGTCCTAGCAGCACTGGAAGATTGACCGCCCCACTTTAAGAAAAAATAGGAAGCGGGGTCGGCCCCTACTACTCTTTTCTAGACTTTACTTTGTTTTATTGTGATACCATCTCGTATCCTCCGGAGTCGGGCCCGTCCGCACCACTATACCAACCCATGACGACTGGACTATACCCTAGTCTAATTCTCTCTCTCGTTCAGACGGATCCGGCTTCTCAAGATCTGTATTTCAGCACAGCACTACACCTTCATCGTCTATTGACTGTCAATCTAGGGGTTTTCTTGACGGGATGCAACCCATCTCGTCCCTACAAGCTGTGCACCCTAACGGCCTTAACGAGGCCATTCACGTGGACATATAGATCGGACTTTAAACTTTTAGACCTTCGTTCAAAAGTTTATGTCGAAATTACTTCTTTCTTTTTTTAATATTATTAAATAGTCCGATCCTCTCTTCTTTCTCTCATTTATGTTTGGACTGTCCTTCTAAAATGCTCCAAATTATATAAATATTCGACCGAGCAGTCAATTCTTTTTATTTTTGGCTTGTAACTTTTCTTCTCTTTTTTTAAATTCGATTAACTTTTTTACTACTTGCTATTTTAAAAATTCTGTCCATTTTCAACAATACCCCTCCCCCCCCCCCCCCCGATATCCCGAGTCAGGCCACCGATCTTATCTAATTTCTTTTTGACCACCCGATCTATTTAGCGACAAAATGTAATGAGTAGAATTTTCTTTATTTAATTATATTAATTAGAGATGCGCATAAAAATTTTAAAGGCCCACTATTTAATTTTTGGATGTAAATTTCAAAATTGTCAGCTTAATTTTATTTTTTCTGTCCCGGGACAAGCCCCTGGCTATCCAGAGACAGGCCCCGGGACGGACATGCTCGAAACTCTTAGTGGTATATGAGCATGTAAAAATTATTCGCACTTGCACTCAAATCACTGGCATGATTTTGCAAGTAAGGTTTTGATTGGTCGAATAAAAGGTCAACTGGACATGAGCTCCGACAGGCTGCTGTTGGATCCACATGTAATAGTGGAGCTAATTTTAATTAGATTGAGTATTAGTGGGAGAGAAGTCGGTGTAGTCGTTTTTACACCTCCCCAGCTAGCCGTTAAAACAGTGTGTGGGAATCGGTAATGGGATGCGACCCAGTACCTTACAGCCTCATTCATTATATCACTGAGCCGTTCAGTTTAAAGCGACATACCCTAGTTTTCAAAAACGCACGTTCGTCTAAGAAGTAATGGTTAATGAGACAAGCTCAAGTTATTTTTAACGGTATTTCCCCGTTTAAACATCACAGACTTTAGCTTCTCTCTGCTATAATTATATCCAAAAGTGTGTTGCACGTTTGTAGATAATTAAACTTGGTGTCCATTTTTACAGGCTGAAACTAGGGTCTGCGCCTTTAAATCTTTAAAAAACAAAATCTCGTTTCAAACACTGTTCCACAACTGATGTAACAAAGGCCATGGTACGTACTATCCTGTCTGTGGGATGCTGCATAAACAAGATTTATTCACTGCTAATCGGAAAGAGTAGCGTGGCGGCAGCTAGCTTCCTCTCGCGTTATCTGTATGGTCCTTAACCATTATGCTCGACGCCATATAACCGTAATTAAAATGTGTTGACTGCGTCGTTAAATACAACATCCCTTCCTTCAGACATTTTCCCCCCAAATGCATGTACATTTATTGTCGCAGGTACGTAGTTAACTCTAAGATATAAATAGCGGCAGATTTAGGCAAGACAAATGGCACGTAAATCACAGTACAGCCTCGTTGGAAATTCTTCACATTGCATTTTAACATCTAAATTTAAAATACAAGTATTTACGGGCTCCCATTTCTGGGGGGGGGAGGCTGGATTTTGCCCGAATAAAATGAAAATACCCGAATCTGGATAACAACATTTATTCATATTAGCTTTACTACCAAAAATCTATATTATAATATTATATGGTTGTAAACGAATCACTACACATTACCACATGCATTACAACCAATTTTGTGGGTAGAATGATGGAAATGCATGGCAAAAAGGTTTCAGGTTAACACATTTTGCCCGAATATCTGTATAATTTTTGCCCGAATTTGATGTTTTACTCCAATACTAGGGAGGGGGAGTTGCCCCCATGCCCCCATGCCCCCATGTCTCGTACGCGAAAGCCCTTTCAGAATGCAATCAAAACCCAATGAATTGCAAGAAAATATTTAAGAGGGGGGACTAAGGGCAAAAGGTCACATATACCAACTCCCTGAAAAGGGAATTTCAATTTTTAAAAATGTATAACCAAATTGGGGGACACTTTCATATTTTAGAGGGGACAGCACACACCACACACCACCCCCCCGGTACCAATCAATGGATCCACCCTTGAATTACCACAATGGGTCTTCTTCTAGTAAGAAGATTGATGTGTTGGTACACGTTTTATGTTCTGCAGTCTGATAAAAAAAAAATCCAGTCAGATATAAGAAGGTGTTGTCTGGGCATGCCGTTAGAAGGCGGGCGTTTCGGAAATACCTGCTCGGTGAAAATGTGCCAAGTCATAACGATCATGTTGACAGGTGTAATAAGTGAGGACACATTTGAACTGAAAGGAATGTGTTTTAGGCATTTACTCATTAATCAGAAGCTATCGTTGTATCTAACCCATGGCAGTTTGGTCTACTGGTGATATTCGTTTGTGCTGATGGGACAGTTTGAAAGTAGCTCGAGTGTCTTCTAGTCTGTTTCAGTTCGTATGTGAGGACAGGGCTAGAGTGCTCTTATTGTTAAAAACTGTCAATGTTGACATTTCAGACGACCAAAGGGTCGTTAACTACTGTGTCCCAAATGCGGAGCGGAGCGAATAATTTTGTCATGCTCATATACTACGAAGGTTTCAAGCATGTCCCCGGGTCCCGGGTCCCGGGTCCCGTCTCTGGATAGCCAAATGCATATAATTTCTTAAAGGCATACTGTCATAGTTTTAAGGACCTCATTTCTCTAAACATTTATAATAAATAATAATTACATTAATGTTTGGAAACCAAATCTAGCTATTGCATCACCATAACTGAACCATGATGGAGTAAAATCCATGTTAACCCTCTTGGCAATATTAGCTTTTGAATTATGGACCATTGCCATAATTCAATTATTTTTACAAAATATCATTAGTAAGTGGAGTATGGTGGTTACATAGATGGTTGAATGAAGTACATTTAGGGACAAATCAAATTTATATTTGTTTAGGTAATACTTTGTTAGGCCATTTAATAGGTCAGAGGTCTGTGACAGTATGCCTTTAACTCTGATGACTCAGATAAGACCTTTGGTTTGATTATTTTGGAGTTCATTCATTATATTAAACATATAATTTCTGACGTTGAAAACGCTACAAGAAGAACCCGACACACATATCTGAAACACAGAGTCAGCCAGGTTTCGGATAAGAAAAAAATAAAGTTTGTTTTATTTAACGACGCCACTAGAGCACATTGATTTTTTAATCTTATCATCGGCTATTGGACGTCAAACATATGGTCATTCTGACACTGTTTTTTAGAGGTAACCCGCTGTCGTCACATAGGCTACTCTTTTACGACAGTCAGTAAGGGATCTTTTATTTGCGCTTCACACAGACAGGATAGCACAAACCATGGCCTTTGCTGAACCAGTTATGGATCACTGGTCGGTGCAAGTGGTTTGCACCTACCCATTGAGCCTTGCGGAGCACTCACTCAGGGTTTGGAGTCGGTATCTGGATTATAAATCCCATGCCTCGACTGGGATCCGAACCCAGTACCTACCAGCCTGTAGACCGTTTCGGATATGGGTTATGGTTATCAAAAACTGGTAAACTTTCCTCCTCACTCACGAACGACTCGTGGTTTAGTGAAAAGAAGGAAAGAAAGAAAATGTTTTATTTAACGACACACTTTAATTATTATTTTGTGACAAATGACATATGGTTAAGGAACACTCATATAATTAGAGAAGAAACCCGTTGCCGCCTTACAATGGGCTACACTTTCCGCAAGGGATATTTCATATGCAGCATCCAACAAACACCAGTCGTGGAGCATTGGCTGGAACGCGAAATAACTCAATAGGCCCACCGACGGGGATCGATCCTAGACTGACCGCATATCAGGCGAGCGCTAAATAACACTGGTATAACAGAGTTTAATGGTTTAACAATAGAGCACTCGTCTGAGATATTAGAATCGAACCTCTTGATCAATATCTCTTTGTTTTCTCCGTTCCAACCAGTTCTTCACGTCTCGTATACTAAAGGTTGTGGTATGTGCTTGTATGTATATAGAAAACTAATATAATAAATATGAGTAGCCTTTTATGTGCTTGCGACATTTTTCTTCCTTCAAACCATAATAATATGTCGCAGATATTATATGTTAAATACAAAACGAGATTTTTTAATATATGCTAAGATGTCGTTAAAGAAACATTCCCTGTTTTTTACGTGTTAATTTTCAGTAAAGCCATGCTCGGTCGATAACGTCGTTTCACAGGAACACTTCTTTACGAGTTTTGTAGCCTTTGCATCTAACAGAAACGTTGGGAACGTCTTCAAAGTAATCATGAAGTAGAACCGGTTCTTCAGTTTTGGCGCCAAATTAGCGTCAGGCGTCTGCCATATTGTCAACAATAAAAAATCTGAATTATTATTTTTTATATTATTATTATATATGTTAAACCATAAAATCTGTCATTTAGTTAATACGACACTACACATCTAATTGTTTGTTTTACGTTGAGTAGAATAGTATTATATTAAGTATTATTTTTCTTACAAATGCACATATCTGCATTGTTCAGACATTTTGATTAATTTAGACACCATACCAGAACCTATACATTTGGCGCCTGAATCCGATGACCTGTTATCTTTAAAGAGACTGTTTGAAGCCACTGTAAGATGTTTCCGATTAGCAGTCTTTTCGGCGACATATTAAATACATTTTCTTGTTTAGAATACCAGTGTCTGTGTATTCAATGTGTTTGCTGTCGTATGCTAATGTTGTGCGTACGAAATTATTTGGAGATAACATCCGGTTTCGACCACTACAAACATTAGGACGACAACAAGGACCTTGTTTGAACAGACTCTTATAGGACAAAATATATATTTAATATTTAATATTTTAGTCATCAAAAAGGCTCTGCAAGTCGGAAACATCTTACAATGGAAGCAAACTGAGGACAGTCAGTTTAAAGCAAACACGATTCTGACTAGATCAGTTGAATGAATCGGTTCCAACAGAAGTAATTTCAGACCGGCCTCGGTGGTGTTGTGGTTAAGCCATCCGACACACGGCTGGGAAGGTACTGAGTTCGCAGCCCGGTACCGGCTTCCACCCAGAGTGAGTTTCAACGACTCAATGGGTAGGTGTAAGGCTACTACACCCTCTTTTTCTCTCATTAGCAACTAACCCACTGTCCTGGGCAGATTGCTGAGGTGTTTGGCCAGGACAGCGTGCTTGAACCTTAAGTGGATATAAGCATGAAAATAAATTGAAATTTAATGAAAGTAATGTCAGGAAGTAACTTTACTCTCAGATAATAAAGTAATAAATTCATGTAAATACAGATTAAGAATTTGCCATTTATTTATTTGATTTCAGTGCATTTACGTGTATTATACAATTTGTATCTAATTCAACTTTCTAACTGATGTTACGGAAATGTCCGATGTTGACCGAATTGTTCGGTCGAACTACCCGATGGGTCGAACACTTTCTCGAGCACCGACGGGGTTCGAGCCAACGGGATTTAACTGTATATGATTTTTTTTAAACCATGAAGAGTATTAGATAGGAGAACTGTTGACTGTTTAAAGCAATGATATTTCCACCTTTCCAAAAATAAAACATTTGTTTTTTAAAAGAACCACCAAGGAGATGTCCTTTATTATAAAGCGAGTTTTACATGCATGTTATAATATGTCTTTATATGCAGGAGTTTATATACATAAAGTTATTTTCATTTGGACAATAACGAAAGTACCATCATTCATGATTATTCGTACAATATGCCTTTCATGATATCCGCAGGGGCGGGATTTAGCCCAGTGGTAAAGCGCTCGCTTGATGCGCGGTCGGTCTGGGGTCGATCCCCGTCGGTGGGCCCATTGGGCTATTTCTCGTCACAGCCAGTGCACCACGACTGGTATATCAAAGGCAGTGGTATGTGCTAGCTTGTCTGTGGGATGGTGTATATAAAAGATCTCCTGCTACTAATGGAAAACATGTAGCGGGTTTCCTCTATATGAGTGTCAAAATGACCATATGTTTGACATCCAATAGCCGATGATTAATTAATAAATAAATGTGCTCTAATGGTGTTGTTAAACAAAACAAACTTTTCATGATATCCGTGTTCAGGTGATATGCTTTGCACGTGTTAAAACAGGGCTCGAAGTTAACAACGGCACCGATGACAATGACCGTAGATGCGGTATGATTTGCCGTAGGTCAGTGAGTTTACCGATGACTGGGTTTTTTTTATCCACTGGATAAAAATTATATGCCGCAGGTTAAACGGATAATTTTTTTTTTTTAATTTTGTGTTTGTTGTAAAAGTTGTGTAGGCTCATAATTGTCGATGAATCAGCATTTTGTCCGAGTCCTGTAAAAGCAATGGTTCATCATTTGCATGGTGGTTAAAGGCATATTGTCACAGACCACAAATAATTACCTGAACAAAAATAATTTGATTTGTCTCTAAATGTACTTTATTCAACCATCTTCACAACCACCATACTCCATTTATTAATGACATTTTGTAAAAATAATTAAATTATGGCAATGGTCCATAATTCAAAAACTAAAATTGTCGAGAGGGATGACATGGATTTCACTCCATCATGGTTCAGTTATGATGATGCGATAGCTTGATTTGGTTTCCAACAATTAATGTAATTTTTATTTATTATCCATTTTTAGAGAAATAAGTTCCTTAAATCCGTGACAGTATGCCTTTAACAGCAGACTCTACATAATGGCGAAGTTTGCATGATATTCAAGGAATATGGCCTGCTTGATGGAAATTCAATATTATTTCCATGGTGTCCAAGCAATAAGCTCTGCAATATTATCTAAATGTATTCAAAAACACTCATACACATTGCAATGTGTAACACGAAGACAATACAAATAAATAGTTAACATATATGCACATGATAAGATGAGAGGAACGTGCATGCCATAACTCTGGTTACGTAAAAAAAAAGTAAAGTGTTTAGAAAAAAACATTAATTTACAAAAATAAATATAGCATCACACAAAGGTAGCATACATTTCATTTTGGATTAGGATTAGGGTTAAATATTTTAGTAAATGTTTTAGGGAGTGGACCAAGGACAAAAGGGCACACAGTATAACACCCAGAAAAGGACACTTCAATGAAATTTGTAAACAAATTGTTTTAAAAAAAAAATATTTTGTTTAGATGATTCGACAGGTCCCCCTTGGTCGCTTCCGTGGATCCACCCTTAGTCTATTTTGGAATATGTTTTTTTCTACAGGATGTCCACGCGATATGTAGGCCCTACTGCATAGAATTCCCGTAATATACAATTACGTGAACCCCCAAGACATGACGTGTGGCTTGTTGTGTCAAGATATCAATCGAGGGATGACTCTTGATGCAACACCCCGTGTTTTTGAGTGGACTCATCGACGTAATCCTTTATGTCCGGAACAATGGAGCTGAATGGACGCTGAATGCGCTACCGACAGATAATGGTAAGTCACCACACTTACATGCGTCTGTTTGGTCCTGGCAGAAACTAAATACTCTGGGAACCATTATCTGTAGAATATGACCCGCCGTGTGTTAATCCCTTCCACAATGCGTGACTAGCGTGCCGCAGTGCCGTAAACACCCACTGGCTCTAATCTGTAACAATGGTCTTTGTTCAGGGTTTGTTTTTTAAAAGAGAAATATTTATAATTTACGAAAAAATATGGGCCATCTGCGTATAATGCATAGATTCCGAAAATAATGGAAGATGGCTTTGTTTGAAACCAATCAGATGATACTATGACACTGTCATAAAAAGCTGTTGCTAAGCAACATATTGTTTGAAATCCGTCAAAATGATACGGTGATGCTTTTTCTTTTTAGCAACAGCCGTGCAACACACAGCATCACAAGCACGCCTACGCTTTATGAAATGTTACTTATATTGAACCTGTATGTTTCTCGTTCTGTGCTAAGGCCAGTAGTTTTTAATTTTTAGGTTTACGAACAAGAACTTTTGTGCACAAAGGTAGGAGAAAGAAAAAAACAAAACAAAAACAACCTGTTTGGGGTGTATCAGTAGGGGTGATTTTTTTCTCTCTCACTGATACCTTACGAAATGCGCCACAATAAACTAGAATGGTAACTTTTTTTCTTTAGAGCTATTTGTGGAAGTCGGCGGCAAATGTTTTAAAAATAAAAGTGAAAAATACGACTGCAAAATTTACGTCGGCGGGTTCGTAAACCGAATAATAAAAAAATACTGGCCTAAGGTTATCACTATAATATGGCCAAACATGAGAACACGAGGAGGCGCAAATACCTCCTTAGTGCTGGAGCAAATCCTCAAATTTAGGCAAAAAATGATAGAGATATTTGGGCAAAATTAAATCCAAATCCAAACGTTTCCCCATGCCTACATCCATTAGATTCAGGGATGTCCACCCTGGGTCCGGTTTCTGGTACGACTAGTTGCCTGATCCAGGGTAGGGTAAAATTAACTGGCCTGAAATTTTTCGCCATGCATTTCCATTATAATAGCCACAATATTAGATGTAATCCATGTAAAAATGTGTAGTGATTCATTTGTAACCCTATATAGCTGTTTGGCGGTAATGATAATTAGAGAACCTATGTGAGAACCAAACAAAACTATTAAATGGTTAGGTTTTAAACTGAACTGTCTGAAAGATAAATAGCTGAGCTGTTTATTTTAATATCTGTTGTAAAATAAAACAATGGTATAATCTGAACGACAAAACTGTAATACATGTACAGGGCCATTTCTCTGCACAATGCACAGAGAGAGAGAGAGAGAGAGAGAGAGAGAGAGAGAGAGAGAGAGAGAGAGAGAGAGAGAGAGAGAGAGAGAGAGAGAGAGAGAGAGAGAGAGAGAGAGAGAGAGCAGGACATCCACACCCGAGGATACCCTTATAATTAACATTTCAAGGTAACCACAATTTTCATTTCATTCACCCTCTTAATATTTTGTCTTTTAAAGCCATACTAGTATGTATCTTAATTTCCTTAGCTCTGTATAAGAAAACAAAGTGAAAAAGCCACAAGTCCTGTTGCCTAAGGATGCGTGCTGGGTTACACTACATAAATACGTTGTGATTTATATCAGGATGAGATTCTCTTGATATAGCCATTCCACAGTGTCAGGTATCCTAGAACCTCGCCTGATATTAAGGCTACTTGTTGTGGACACACCAGCCGTGTCAGTTATCAATCTGTAATCTGATGACCAGGCAGTTTCTGTTTCAACACCAATATAGTCGTTGGGGTTTTGTGTATGGTGCAATACAAAATATCCCATGCTGTTGTTTCAGCAGAAGTAGCCTATGTGGTACAGCGAGTTTTTTCTCTTTCTCTCTTCTTTATCTGTATCTCTCCTCACTCTATCTCTCTTCTGTCCCTCATATGTCCTCTACCTCTCTCTCTCACTCTCTCTCTCTCTCTCTCTCTCTCTCTCTCTCTCTCTCTCTCTCTCTCTCTCTCTCTCTCTCTCTCTCTCTCTCTCTCTCTCTCTCTCTGTCTCTTTCTTTCTGTCTCTCCCTCTCACTATCTTTCTTCCCTGTCTCTGTATGTCTGTCTGTCTGTCTGTCTGTCTGTCTGTCTGTCTCTCTCTCTCTCTCTCTCTCTCTCTCTCTCTCTCTCTCTCTCTCTCTCTCTCTCTCTCTCTCTCTCTCTCTCTCTCTCTCTCTCAAAATATCTTCACGTTAGACCTATTCGTAGTTTTCAATGCGTCCACAGATATCCATTTTCGTTTCTTTTTCTTCTTTTTTTCTCTTTTTTTTTCTTTTTTTGTTGCTGTTCATATAAATGCCATCTTGACTATTCAAGGTTTTGACGTTTTGATTCTATAACTGTAACCAAAATAACATTGTCTTATCACAAAGTTAAAACAAAAATTCGTTGTCTGTCTCATCGCCATGCATACTGTGTAAACATTTAACGTGACAAACTCTAGTTTTTAAGCACTATAGTGTATTTTTCACTATTAGAACCGTTTTTGAAATTACTTGCATTTTATTGTTTAAATTATTCATTTCCGTACATCCTACTTACCTTTGAGAAGTAAAAACAGTGATGGAGACAAGCTCTAGTTTACTTCTAAAGATATTCCCACGTTTCAAAATCACAGACTTTTGTTTTACTTTATTGTCACTTTATTCAAATGTGTTATTGGTTAGTAGATTAACCAAACTTAGTGTTCATTTTCACGGTTTGAAACTTGGATCTGCGACTTTAAATAAATATACCGGCCTCGGTGGCGTCGTGGCAGGCCATCGGTCTACAGGCTGGTAGGTACTGGGTTCGGATCCCAGTCGAGGCATGGGATTTTTAATCCAGATACCGACTCCAAACCCCGAGTGAGTGCTCCGCAAGGCTCAATGGGTAGGTGTAAACCACTTGCACCGACCAGTGATCCATAACTGGTTCAACAAAGGCCATGGTTTGTGCTATCCTGCCTGTGGGAAGCGCAAATAAAAGATCCCTTGCTGCCTGTCGTAAAAAAGAGTAACCTATGTGGCGACAGCGGGTTTCCTCTAAAAACAGTGTCAGAATGACCATATGTTTGACGTCCAATAGCCGATGATAAGATTAAAAATCAATGTGCTCTAGTGGCGTCGTTAAATAAAGCAAACTTTTTTTAAAATAAATATGTTCTCTATTGTCCGCTGATCAGACCATGCAAGTCTGTCTCTGAATAGAAATAGTTGTATGTTTTTAATGTTAACATAGGTCTACAGTTTGATGGTACAAAACTGCAATTTGATTTTGGTGGTTTTGTTGGGGTTTTTCCTCATTTTAAATTAGAATTACATACACAATTATATAAATGTTATATTAAATCTACAACACATAAAAATACAACATTTTAGCTTATCCAAACGCGTATCTTTGGACCAAACGGAATCGGGTATATATATATATATATATATATATATATATATATATATATATATATATATATATCTACATATATATATATATATATATATATATATATATATATATATATATATATACATATATACATGTAGTTATATATATATTTTTTAATATGAACGATAAAATAATTGACGTGTTCAAAATTGTATATCTTCACGAAACAGAATCTAAAGAGGGTTTTTGGAAGGCTCATGATTGCTCCGATGGACATTTGTACATTGCAAATAATACATCCAAAGACATATTGGAATATAATGGAGTCAAGGGGTAATATATATCCATCTGAACAATACAACCATTGTTTTTTTCCGTCCTAATCAATGCCCCACGACTGGTACTAGTATCTCAAAGGCCGTGTTATAATCTGTCCTGTGGGAAAGTGCATATAAAAATCCCTTGCTGCTAATAAAATATGTCGCGGATTTCTTTTGAAGACTACGTGTCAGAATTACCAAATGTTTGACATCCAATATCCGATGATTTAAAAAAATCAATGTGCTTTAGTGGTCTCCTTTTTGTTTTGTTTATCGACACCACTAGAACACATTGGTATTGGATGTCAAACGTTTGGTAATTTGGACTCGTAGTCTTCAGAGGTAACAAAACAATTCTATTTGACTGCATCATAGTAGTCAAACGGTGTTTTAACACGACCGTTACTGTTCCCAATATCGTTGTCAGGTTCTTTACCCATGAGGGAACTGCAACTTATCTCCACATCGTTCTCTGTAGTCTGTATCGTACCGAGATCAGAGTGCAATGTAACTATTACAGGAGGCACATTTCAATTAATTAGTAATAACGCGTTGCAGGTGTGTGAGATATTTGAACGCATCCCTCTTCACAGTTGGAATCCATCATGTTTATTGTGTTTAATTGGCCGCTACGCAGTATTCGCCAACATGATGACAGTGAAAAAGGAGCATGATCAAAAGAGAAATATTGCATCAAAAGAAACGTATTTGTTAATAGCAACATACATATAATGTATCCATCAGATCTGTTTATTACAGAATGATGATTCGAATTAGGGGAGTCGCGCGTAACAGAGACCGAATCCAGAGATACATTTATTCAGCACTGACATAATTATCTTCCTGGCAGACGGAACTAGATGGCGCGACAGACGTTGAAGTAACCGAACGTAAAGCACGCTTATGTCTCTAGTTCTAGAGAATATCTCTCTCGCTCTTTCTCTTTCTCTTTATTGCCCACTTCTAGGCCACATCACACGGCCGGACCATGATTTACCATCGCTTTGACCGTTTGATCTGAGGATTAATTTTCATGGTATAACAACTCTTCTGATCGATATGAGTTTTCATAATTGTGCCCTCGCCATCCACGGGGACAGGCGTCTTGTTCCTTAATGTCGTAAATATTGTAATTTGATAGAACTTGTGGAACACTGATTTCCAATCCATGGCGATCTCTGACATTTATTGTACTCCTGAGTGAGACTTTCTTTGGGATTTCCAGAATATTTGATAAACTTGCGGCTCGCAATTTGCACTGATCTGAAGTTAAAGGCAACATGGCTGTTTCGTCAAAATAAACACACACACTTATTGATTTTCATCGTCTGTACGTGATTTATTTTTAGAAGTTAAAAGTCGTTTAATTAGAAAAAAAATAACTGAATAGCTGATGTATTACAATTAAATTGACTATACAAAAACAAACAAACAAACAAACAAAACAAACAAACAAAAATAAACAAAAATAAAATAAAACAAAATAAAACAAAACGTATTCGTTTCTTTCTTTTAAGATAGTAGTAGTTCTAAAGTACACACTTATTGAATAATATGTCACAAGACCTATCCCATTATTGTACATCTCAAGTACGCCCATGTTTTAACGGTGTTGTTTAGTTAATTTGATTTCAACTTATTTTCGTGCTTATATCCAATTAAGGTTCAAGCACGCTATCCTGGGCGCACACCTCGGCTATCTCGGATGTCTGTCCAGGATAGAGGGTTAGTTGTTAGTTGTTAGTAGTTAGTGAGAAAGAAGTTGGTGTAGTGGTCTTACACCTACCCACCGAGTCATTAAACTCGCTCTGGGTGGGATCTCGTACCAGGATGCGAACCCAGTACCTACCAGTATTAAGTCCAATGGCTTAACCACTACATCACCGAGGCCGGTAACGGTGTTATATACACTGGGCTGGTCTTAGCACGCTACAGCCCCATGTTCATTAGTATTCTTGCTGCTCCTGCATGTAGTAATCTAGATTTTCAGTAATGTTCATTCTGTACTAATTTTAAATGGTCATATCTTATTATTTTGGCACGGAAGCATTTTAAAAATAGCATTAATATAAATATATATGTATTATTTAATGGCTATAATAATTGTTCCTATATTTTCATAGACGTATTAGCAGTGTTCGAAAAAAAGCATTGCATTCTAAAATGCTTTGGCCAATAATCTGTTTTAGTCACCAAACAGAATCAATTATTTCTATATTGATGATTTTGGTAAATATTATTACAATAATATATAACATTATAATTGTTTTGGTATGGCTAGTTGCGTATAAGAAAAGATAAGACAAGACAAGATTATATTGTCTTAAAAATGCATCGACGCGAATGTGTATATTTGGTTTTGTATAATCTGAACAACAAAACTATTAACACATTTAAGTTTGTAACTCTACACAAGACAGAGTGCACTGGATGTCTGTACACAGTGACGACATTAATCTCCGATAAATTAAGGCCAGGTGCTTCATCTATTCGAGGACAGCCACTCCGTAGGACTTCGTGTTTTAAGAGGACTGCCACTTCAAGACTAGTTTGCGAAATCTCAACCTACAAAAGACAGAGAGCTCAGACGTGATAGCATGCACTCATGGACCACTGTTAAAACAGTGATGACACCAGGTGTTCGCGAATAAATGAAAACTTGGATCTGCTTTATACAAAAATAGCACATGCTTAACTATGTTCTTATTTGGATTTCGCACTAAAGACACCAGAAATGTTCACCGGTATTTAGTTTTAAAATATCAGCGATAAATATAAAACCAAGATACAGAATGAAAACCATTAAATCATGATTATGGTAACTGTTTTAATAGCTCACTTTTAGTTACGCATCGTTGATGGAGATATGTCTATTTCCGTTACTTTGAATTTACATCTAGGTAACCGGATGTATATATTTACCAAGAATTTAAATGACCGAAGAAGAAATAGCTAAAAATGTCTGAGATTACAATCTGCTATTAGGTCTATATTTGCTGTTCTTACGTGTAGTTTAATATGCATTGAGGTGGAAATAAAGAAACATTCCTTTTTCTTCTTTTTCCTTCTTTTTCTTATCTTCTTCTTCTTCTTCTTTTTTTTTTGTCCTCCTCTGTCTTAGTAATAATGATAGTAGCAACAGTAGTATTAGAAGTTGTGGTAGTAATGAATGTAGTAGTAATACTAGTACAGTAGCAGTTGTAGCAAAGTAGTAGTAGTAGTAGTAGTAGTAGTAGTAGTAGTAGTAGTAGTAGTAGTAGTAGTAGTAGTAGTAGTAGTAGTAACAGTAATAGTAGTAACAGTAATAGTAACAGAAGATTTTTTAAATGTTTTTTGTTTTGTTTTGTTGTTTGTTGTTTTGTTGTTTGGTTGTTGTTATTATTAGGGGTTTCTTGGGGGGTTGGTTTTGTATGTTGTTGGGGTTTTTTGTGCGTGTGTGTATGTCTCCTTATTGTTTTGTTTGTTAAGGTTTTTTGAGTATGAGTGGGTTTTTTGGTGTGTTTTTTGTGGGGGTGGGGGTGGGGATATATACGTTGCAAAGAGTTATGTAAACATTTGTTTTTAATATTAAATCGACGAAACGTACCACCGTTGATTTGGTTTGTATTTCTAGCACCGGCAGACGATATTCTGCCACAACAATTAATATTGATTCTCTCTCTGTTTCCATCTCTCAATGTGGCAAATATGTAATCTTCGAGGATTCACTCAATTCCCTTTCCAGCTTTTGAAAAATTGTTAATATTCGTACAGCGTATTTTCATCACAAACAGACATGAAATATCGTCTGGTTAGACCTAACGGATGACTTATCACACCTAATAACCGAAGAATGCGCGGGGTCTTGTTCTCGTGGGATTGTCTTTCGGGATTAGCCGATATTTTAAGATATATATATATACACACACTACCCGCCCCCGCCCCCAATAGCCGCTGTTTAAATCAATACCATGTTAGGTTGTAGGCCTAGCTAAATATATATTTCTTCTTCTCCTCCCCCCCCCCCCCCCCCATAGCCTCTGTTTAAGTCAATGCCATATTGGGATGTGGGACTAGTTAAACATATATTTTTCTTTCCACCCCTCACTAACAACTGCTGTATTCTTTTTTCCAATAAGCGCTGGGGTTTCACTAAAGATTGTCAGGCCGACCCGGTGTGCACTGGCATGACATGCCGTCTGTATGATTGATTCGTTCAATATGTGATTCGATCCTCAAAGACTTTATTATCAGGCTCATTCATTAAACATTCAGCAGTCTGTAATAAATCATCACAGAACAAAATCGTTCTTTAGTGTTTGCTTCGGTTTTTGCGTATTTGTTGTATCAGGTTCCAATTTGTTAATTTGAAGAAAAAAAATCATAATATATAATAAATATGTCATTTTGCGTGTGAGCGTGTATAGGTGATGGGTTGGTGGGTTAAAGAACGAAAGGATGCGTTGGTGGGTGAATTAATGAATAGATGGATGGTGGGTGGGTGGGTGGATGGGTGGATGGATGGATGGGTGGATGAGTGGGTGGGTGGGTGGGTGGGTGGGTGGGTGGATGGATGGATGGTTGGATGGATGGATGGGTAGGTGGGTGGATGGGTGGGTTGGTGGGTGGATGGATGGATGTGTGGGTAGATTTTGGGTGGGTGGGTGGGTGGATGGATGGATGGATGGATGGGTGGGTGGGTGGGTGGGTGGTGGATGGGTGGGTGGATGGATGGATGGATGGATGGGTTGGTGTATGGATGGGTGGATGGATGGATGGATTGTGGATGGGTTGGTGTATGGATGGATGGATGGATGGATGGATGGGTGGGTGGGTGGGTGGGTGGATGGGTGGATGGATGGATGGATGGATGGGTTGGTGTATGGATGGGTGGATGGATGGATGGATGGATGGGTTGGTGTATGGATGGATGGATAGTTGGATGGTGGGTGGGTGGGTGGATGGATGGGTTGGTGGGTGGATTGATGGATGGGTGGGTGGGTTTTGGGTGGATGGATGGGTGGGTGTGTGGATGGATGGATGTGTGGGTGGGTTTTGGGTGGGTGGATGGATGGATGGATGGGTGGGTGGGTGGTTGGATGGATGGATGGATGGATGGATGGGTTGGTGTATGGATGGGTGGATGGATGGGTGGATGGATGGATGGATGGGTTGGTGTATGGATGGGTGGATGAATGGGTGGATGGATGGATTGGTGGATGGGTGGGATGGATGAATGGGTGGATGGATGGGTCGGTGGATGGGTTGATGGGTGGGTGGGACGGATGAATGGGTGGATTGATGGGTTGGTGGGTGGGTGGATGGATGGGTGGATGAATGGGTTGGTGGATGGATGGGTGGATGAATGGGTTGGTGGGTGGGTGGGACGGATGAATGGATGGATGGATGGGTTGGTGGATGGATGGGTGGATGGATGGGTTGGTGGATGAATGGGTGGATGGGTGGGCTGGTGGATGGGTGGGACGGATGAATTGGCTGGTAAGCCAGCTGATGGGTCGTTGGTTTAGTGGGTGAACGCGGTAGCAGATGGATGGATAAACGAACGGACTTGATTTTTGTCTATTTGTATCTACGAATGCCAGCATATTATATTCGTTGAATAATTATGTTAGTGATATTACTCTTTAATGTGTTACCATGGTAACGGAAGGAAAAGAATAATGGAACTTTAGTGTGATGTATAATGGTGTAACCGGAGAAATTATGATCCATAATTAGAAGGGGAGAAACTGTCTTATGTATTCGTATTGGTTTCTGGCAGACTGTTAGTGTCATAAACCCGCTATGAGCATTTATCCAGGGGGGAAAAAAGCCCCAGAAAGGTAAATTTATGGTTGGGAGTATTGGCAGTCTCAAGGCATAAAACCTCCAACCGAGAGCAAGGTGGACAGAGTACATGTATTTTGTATTAATGTTTGCGGGGATCAATAACACATGAAACCTCATAGTAGTTGAAACTGAAGCGGTTAACGGTCTTGTAGCGACACTAGAAAGGGCTGTTTCAAAGAGAAAGGCCTGGAGGTAGAAGTACAGAGAGAGAGAGAGAGAGAGAGAGAGAGAGAGAGAGAGAGAGAGAGAGAGAGAGAGAGAGAGAGAGAGAGAGAGAGAGAGAGAGAGAGAGTCACAGAGAGAGATTCACATAGAGAGAGGGAGAAAGATAGAGAGAGAGAGAGAGAGAGAGAGAGAGAGAGAGAGAGAGAGAGAGAGAGAGAGAGAGAGAGAGAGAGAGAGAGATACATCCGGCCCTAGTAACAACTGAATACATCTATTCACGTTTGGCTCTTTATCATGGTTAAGTGCTCTACAACTGCTATATCAACGACACATGATTTGCTGAAGAGCGTATATTAACGAGCTGCTATTTGGGTGATATTTATGTGGCGAGAACCAAGTTTTATTCTCACTAGTCCTTATAAAACGTTTATACTCAAACATCTAACAGTCTAAAACTTTAATGTCATGTCAATTCCATACAAAATACATGCATGTGACGTCATTAAAGATTTGGGTTTGAACTCTGAGAGTGTTAAAGCAGCTGTGATTGAGGAACGTCAGTCGAGCACTCTACCACTAGACTACATTTCGTAGCTACAAACTTTCGGAATGAATGAAGGAATGAATGAAGGAATGTTTAACGACACCCCAGCACGAAAAATACATCGGCTATTGGGTGTCAAACTATGGTAAATCAACATCAATATTAAAATTCAAGAGACAAACAAAAACACAATGTAAAGTACTGTGCAAAAAAATACAAATATCACAGATATATAAAATTAAAATTTAGAGTAAAAGTCAGTATCTCGAAGAAATTGTAATAAAAGTTCTGGTTGGAATCGAAATGATTCCATCACATTTCTCTGACCAAATATATCTTTTCGTGTTTCTTTCAAATACTTACACTCCACCAAAATGTGGCGCACCGTCAGAGTACACTGACAGTGCACACACTGAAGTGGAGGATCTTTCTTCAAAATAAATGAATGGGTCAAGTAAGTATGACCGATGCGGGCACGACACAAGACAATTTCATCCTTCCTGAACTGTCTGTTGGAGGACTGCCACTCTCCCAAGACTGGCTTGATAGAATGAAGCTTGTTCGCAACCGCACCGTCCCAATCATGTTTCCACGTCGAAAAGATAAATTGGTTAATACTATATTTAAAATCAGTATATGGTACACCAACCCTGGCATGAGGCAAATCCAAAGCAGACTTGGCGCTAAATCTGCCTTTTCATTACCCCTGACGCCAGCATGGCTGGGTACTCAACAAAATACAAAGTCTTTGCTGGCAATAGATAAAAAGACACACTTTCGTATCACCATCCCAGTTAAGGGATAATCCAGCTTTATATTGCGTAAAGCTTGGAGACACGAAAGTGAGTCGGTAAAAATAATAAATTTGGATGCAGTCGAATCCTTGATTTCTTCTAAGGCATTAATGACTGCCCAAACTTCAGCACTAAAGATCGATGCCGAGTTAGGCAATCGCATGGAAATGATAGTGTCTGATGGAAAGACTGTAGCACAAGCCACAGAATTCCCATCCCGTGATCCGTCTGTATACACAGGAATGTAATCACGGTACTTGTCTTGAAGTTCCATGAAAAATTGCTTATATACAACAGCATCTGTGCTATCTTTCTGCAGATGCGCCAGATCAAACACAATTTTAGGTGGTGTAATACACCAAAATATGAAGGAGTTTCTAAAGTGTACAAACTTTCGGATTTCATTCTCCTGGTTCATGAATTACAGACTACATTTGAAGACAAGACAGTGGATGAGTTAACATGATTCTCAACGGGCTGTACATCAGACATTCGTTTATATTTATGTACATCTTTTTGTGGCACCTTTACACTTAAGAAGATAACATCTGGATTTATGCATTATCGTTGGTACCTCGTGCTGAAACTGAAATACACACGAGTGGTTTATGTTTTTTGCCAATCTTTGAAATTTTTCTTTTTCAGTTTCTATTTCTCTCTCTTTGTCTGATCTCCTCTCTCTGCCCATCTCTCTCTGTATCTCTCTTTGTCTCTCTCTCTCTCTCTCTCTCTCTCTCTCTCTCTCTCTCTCTCTCTCTCTCTCTCTCTCTCTCTCTCTCTCTCTCTCTCTCTCTCTCTCTCTCTTGGGGCGGGACGTAACCCAGTGGTAAAGCGCTCGCTTGATGCGCGGTCGGTTTGGGATTGATCTCCGTCGATGGGCCCATTAGGCTATTTCTCGTTCCAACCAGTGCACCACGACTGGTTTATCAAAGGCGGTGGTATGTGCTATCCTGTCTGTGGGAAAGTACAACTAAAATATCCCTTGCTACATTAGAACAAATGTAGCGGGTTTTCTCTGATGACTATATGTCAAAATTACCAAATGTTTGACATCCAATAGCCGATGATTAATGAATCAATGTGCTCTAGTGGTGTCGTTAAACAAACCAAACTTTACTCTTTCTTTGTCTCTCTCTCTCTCTCTCTCTCTCCTCTCTCTCTCTCTCTCTCTCTCTCTCTCTCTCTCTCTCTCTGCTTTCTCTCTGTGAACAAATGTAGCGGGTTTTCTCTGATGACTATATGTCAAAATTACCAAATGTTTGACATCCAATAGCCGATGATTAATGAATCAATGTGCTCTAGTGGTGTCGTTAAACAAACCAAACTTTATTCTTTCTTTGTCTCTGGCTGTCTGTCTATCTCTCTCTGTCTCTCTCTCTCTCTCTCTCTCTCTCTCTCTCTCTCTCTCTCTCTCTCTCTCTCTCTCTCTCTCTCTCTCTCTCTCTCTCTCTCTCTCTCTCTCTCTCTCTGCTTTCTCTCTGTGTGGAAATACTCATGTTACACACCATATAGTTGTGGTTTGAAAGGCACTGGGGTGTAGTTAAACAAATATTCTTTCGTGTCTTTCTCGTTCCAGCTAATGTACCACCAAAAGGTATGTGTTATTCTGTCTGTGGAATGGTGCATATAAAAGACACCTACTAGAAAAATGTAGCGGGTTTCCTCTCTAAGACTAGATGTCAGAATTAACAACTGTCTGGACATCCAACAGCCGATGTTTAATAAATAATGTGTTCTAGTGGTGTCGTTATACAAAACAAACTTTAAACTTGTTTTATACTTGATACACCAACTGGATTATATCTGCGTATCGTGTGTTAAAATTGAATTAAATGTTGTATTAACTAGAGGTGGGTTTTTGTGTGTGTGTGTGGGGGGGGGGGGGGTGGGGGGGGGAGGGTCTAGTCTTTGCAATGTTGTCATGTCGTCAGCTCATCCCCAGGCGAGGTGTTGTTGTTAGCACGTATTAACTCGGGTCTCGATATCTTCGTATCGAGTGTCTGTCTACACTATACCCGGGTGAGTCCAGCGGGGAGATCAGATGACATCATAAACGTAGAGTATACCGCGGTGTGTTATATGGTACGAGACGACAAAAAACAAAAAACAAGCTACATTATTTAGTAATTATTTGCTGAGAGGCCTGTATACACACCATCGTAAACTCTTGTACGGGGAAAAAGATACATTTCTTACGCACCCGTTGATGAGAACGTACGTGTGTTACAATTTCAAGACATACGACTGGCTGCTCCAAGGTGATGGCATACGTACAATACAAAACAACGCGATGGAAATCGATTACACTGTGACGTATAGTATAGACCTGACAATTATGTGTCTATGACGCTACAAGTGCAAAGGGTTGTAAATATCTTTTAGTCGATAAAGATGTTAAAATTTGCTTAAAACCTTGTTTTTGAGTATATGTAAGAAATAGAATAAAGCATTCGTGTCCGTTAGATACCATTTATCTCACAACTCGTTGTTTAAAAACGTATCAAACTCGCTTTCGCTCGTTAGATAGGCCAACATTTTAAAACAACTCGTTGTGACATAAATGGTATCTAACGGCCACTCATGTATTGTTCTCTATGTATACTAGCCCGAGTACTCTGCCGTTCGACCGGCCTCGGTGGCGTCGTGGCAGGCCATCGGTCTGCAGGCTGGTAGGTACTGGGTTCGGATCCCAGTCGAGGCATGGGATTTTTAATCCAGATACCGACTCCAAACCCCGAGTGAGTGCTCCGCAAGGCTTAATGGGTAGGTGTAAACCACTTGCACCGACCAGTGATCCATGACTGGTTCAACAAAGGCCATGGTTTGTGCTATCCTGCCTGTGGGAAGCGCAAAAAAAAGATCCCTTGCTGCCTGTTGTAAAAGATTAGCCTATGTGGCGACAGCGGGTTTCCTCTAAAAACAGTGTCAGAATGACCATATGTTTGACGTCCAATAGCCGATGATAAGATAAAAAAATCAATGTGCTCTAGTGGCGTCGTTGAATAAAACAAACTTTACTTTTACTCTGCCGTTCGAGAGCTAGGCGGACTTTTGGACGGTTATGGTTGCTCTCTGCCGTCAGATATAACTGCAGAGCCGGTTTATTCTTGTATCACGTGTTTACGGATCCCGCGCTTCATGGAGCCTCGCGGTGATGTGTACATTTATTTTCCCCAGGTCATTTTATTCCCCCTCTCCCCAAAGGGGTTACAAAATATATATCCTGGGAAGGGTACCCCGCTGTTATTTGTGCTACAGACCCCGCGGATCCCTAAACCGGCTCTTGATAACTGTTTAGCGAAAACACGGAATGGCTGGCTACCACTGGGTAGGCAAAGATTCCCGCTTTAATACAACATTAACCCTATGTTTGACGTTAAATACCATTACATTGACCATTTTCGAGTTCGACGATAACAAATAGTTCACATATTAACCAATATTACACATACTACTCAATAAAACCTGACAGTACCCTCTTTCAATAATTTTTCGGTTAAGTGCGTAGGAAGGAAAGAAATGTTTTATTTAACGATGCACTCAACACATTTTATTTACGGTTATATGGCGTTGGAGAGTACGTAGGTGCTGGCGGGTTTCTTCCTGTAGTGTGTGTATTAGTTATTAATTTGTCAAATAGCTGTTTTCAGCGGACTCGAAAATGACCAATGTAATTGTATTTAACATCAAACATAGGGTTATTGTTGTATTATAGAGGGAATGTTTGCCTACCGGGTTTAGCATGTCATCTAGTATGTGGACCCAGGTCTGCGTTTAGCAAGACAGAGCAGTTAAAACGTTCGCTAATCTAAGGCATGTTCAGTAGAGCGAGCGCTTGTGGTACCTTGTTCGACTTTCTTTTTCTTCTTTTTTTTTTTGGTAATTCATTTCATTATTATTTTCTTTTTTGGGGCTTATCATTAAATGACCATGATAGCGCATAATACCATGGAAACCAGTCAAATTGTTGGCGAACGTTCGTCCTCCTAAACACGCCACTAGTGCTTCACGTTAATTTTAACGACTACTTCGGGAACCATTCAAATTGTTCGTGAACGTTAGCACTGAAATAAGTTGATGTCGGATTGATCCCCGTCAGTGGGCCCGTTGGGCTATTTCTCGTTCCAGCCAGTGGACCAAGACTGATATATCAAAGGCTATGGTAACTATCCTGGCTATGGGATGGTGCATATAAAAGATGAGAAAATGTACCGGGTTTTCTCTAAGGCTGTCGAGATTACTAAATGTTTGACCTCCAATAGCCGATGATTAATAAACCAATGTGCTCTAAGGACGTAGTTAAACAAAACAATCTTTTTTCTTCTTTTTTTAAATTTAAGTTGATGTGTAGTCGATTGAATGACACACTGCAAATAATGGGCGGCACGTAGCCCAGTGGTAAAGCACTCGCTTGCTGCGCGGTCGGTGTGGGATCGATCCCCGTCGGCGGGCCCATTGGACTATTTCTCGTTCCAGACAGTGCACCACGACTGGTATATCAAAGGTCGTAGTATGTGCTATCCTGTGGAATGGTGCATATAAACAAAAAACTTGCTACTACTCAAAAACAAATGTAGCGGGTTTTCTCTCCAAGACTATAATATGTCAAAATTACCAAATTTTTGACATCCTATAACCGAGGACTCACAAATCAACGTGCTCTAGTGGTGTTGTTGAACAAAACAATCTTCTTTTTTTTAAATTTAAGTTGATGTCTAGTCGACTGACTGACAAACTGGTAAGAAGGGGTCGGTTCGCTGCATACGTGATTCACGACACGATTTCCTTATGTCGTAGGTTAATCTTTCTCAAAATAAGTGCTTGTCTAAACCTTTTTAAGGGGCAATCTTTTTTAAATTAAAGTATGACAAAATGCTATCCAATTTAGTTTGACTCTGTCCCGTGGATAAATATCGGACGATCTATGGTGTCATATTGTGTGGCGTGTAATCTCGCTCTACATCTCTCAGAAAAGTAGGCATATTTAATGTAAACACAATTTAACAGTGACTTTGCTGATTTTAAGATAACAAAGAAAAACACTATTTTTCAGTTTACGTTAAACAGTCGGAATGAAATTATCGCGTTAGCGTGCGATATAACATTTCAGAATAACAAGTCTGGTATTAATGTGTATGTAGCAGACGGCAAAATGTAGGATTTGGATGGATTAGTAAATCACTGTCTGCGCTAAAATAAATAGTGATTATTCAGACATGATTTGTGAATCGCATCTGCGCTAACATATAATTATCGTTATCGAGTCAAGTAATCCCAAGTAAGTCAAGTCACACCGCACATAAAACATTATTGTTATAGAGATTAAAATAATAAATCATTTACTGGTTTAAATCGAAATACTGAACATACATTGTGTATATATATACAATCTACATGAATTAAAGTACAAAGTGGAGTATCATTTAATCCATATAGAATGCTACATCCGATTTCGTTAAATATTTTTTTGCTACAATTATACACACACGTACCGTACACGTACACGTACACACACGCACACGCACGCACACGCACACACACACACACACACGTACACACACAAAAACACAACCAAAAACCAAACTTTTGAGGGTTCATTGGCCCCAGGCAGGTAAAGTTTCTTGTAAAACACCAATGTCCTTGTGACATTAATAAAACTTCAACAGCCATTGTGGCTATATGGAAAACATAGTGTAGTTAATTGTGGTCTCAGACCATATTTCGATCCATGACACCTCAAATGAGTGCTCTGCCGTTGAGTTTCATCTCGGGCACATAAGCGTATGAGTCATGGGGAGGGATATTTTAATATGTACTTTTGAGTGCTGTATCAAATCATCAAATTCGGACAAAATGAGCTGGAGTGAACCCTTTTCACCATATATTTCCATCATTCTACCCACAATATTGGTTGTAATCCATGTCAAAATGCAGTTATCTGTTTGCAACCGTATTTAGCTGTTTGGCAGTATTGCTAATACGAATAAATGTTGTTATACAGATTCTGGCAAAAATCGGCCTGCTCCCCCACCCCGCTACAAAAATGGGAGCTCGTACGCCTATGCTGGGCGGAATCCAGTTCAGTCGGTAGAGTGCTCAGATGAGGTGCTTTGGTCGTGGGATCTAATCCCTTCGGTGCACCCAATTCCCCCGTATCCACCAGTACCGCTGACTGGTCCATCAAAGGTCGTGGTATGTGCTGTCCTATTTGTGGAAGAGTACGTATTAAAATATCCCTTGCGGCTATTAGAAAAACGTAGTGCTTTCCTCCAAGACAATATGTTAAAATTATAAAAATGTTGACATCCAATAGCCGCCCCTGCGCGTGCTGTAACCTCACCGTGGTGCAGGGGTGTAACATTCTCTTTGAGAATGGCCAATACAGCACAAATAAATTTAGAGTAAAGGTCCGTATATATCTGTGATATTTGTGTTTTTGCACGGTTCTTTACACTGTGTTTTTGTTTAAATCTTGAATTTTTATATTGATGTTGATCATCACTTTATTTGCATTACCATAGTTTGACACCCAATAGCCGATGTATTTTTCGTGCTGGGGTGTCGTTAAACATTCATTCATTCATTCATTCATTCCAATAGCCGATTATTTAACGACACCACTAGAGCACATTGATTTATTAATCAATGTGCTCAAGTGGTCTCTTTAAATAAAGCAGATTTAAAAAAACAAAAAACACTAAGCGACATCATGTCATCTTCAAAACCCACATCTCTCACATATTACATGAACGGTTCTCGTTCGCTGCTCAGAAAAAAAATCATCTGTAATTGAAACCTTACGCTGTAAGTGCAAACACATCTTTCGTAACTAACAATTTTCTGCATGGACGTCGTGTGTGTGTGTGTGTGTATATATATGAAGCAGCTATTGAGGCTGCCTTGCTTTAGATTCCTGCGCAGACGTGATCGGCGACAAGATACACGCCATCTTAACATAACAGTGTCAAAACTACTTTCTAACTATCTGTTGGCCCATCTTTCTGGCGTCTATTTTCCTCCCCTTTTTTCTCCCATCCTGCATTCCATTACACGTGTCGTGATTTTTGCACCGACGTGAAACGGGTGGTTCATAACGCCGGATATTAGACTTGACTGCGGTTAGGGCTGTTCCAGATGCGATCGCTCGGTGGTTCTGGTAGAGGTGATGGGCCGGGGCAGGGCTGGGGTGATAGAGTGTTTTTTCCTCAGTCATTTCGTTTGTGCCTATTCAGCTGAATGTTGGTTTTGTTGTTAAATGTGTTTTTGTTGTGTTTGTTTATTTGTTTGTTTGTTTGTTTGTTTGTTTTGTTTTGTTTATTTATTTTTATTTATTTATTTTTATTATTTATTTATTTATTACTATTTGTTTGTTTGGTTGTTCGTTCTTGATTGGCTGACTTCTCTCTCCTCTCTCTCTCTCTGTCTCTTTCTTTCTGTCTTTCTCTCTCACTATCTTTCTTCCCTGTCTCTGGCTCTCTCTCTCTCTTTTTGGGGGTTTTTTGTGTTTGTTGTTATTGTTGTTTTTTGGTGTGGGTTTTTTTTTGTGGCTTTGTTTGTGATGTAATGTTTGTTTCGGTGTTTTTGTGTGAAAGTTTTGTTGTGTTTTTGTTGTGTTTGTTTGTTTGTTTTATTTAGATGGATTTGAAGTATATTCCCGTTGTCAAGATCAACTCTCTGGTCACAAGCAGGGGGACCCCCCCCCCCCCCCCCCCCCCCCCCCCCCCCCCCCCCCCCCCCCCCCCCCCCCCCCCGGATCCGCGTCTGGCCACATAGGTTACTCTTTCCGATAAGCAGCAAGGTTTTTTATATACACTTTCCCACAGACAGCACAGCACATACCACGGTCTTTGATGAACCAGTTGTGGACCAGTGGTTCCGCCTTTACTGAGACTGAATATGTTGGGTATACTAAATCAAGTGTTCTGTGAACAGGTATGCTACATCTTCAAACGTCAGCTACTACTGGTTTACATTTAACTAGAAAAGTCACCAGGGGACAAATTACCATGAAGAAGATTATTTCAAATGACAACCTGACTTTCTGTATGAGATAATAAAACTTGTTTCCCTCAAAGGAATCAATAGCAATTTCATGCAAAATGCTTGTGAGTAATTTTGCATTTTTTTAAAATATTGTCACTATAGGTTGTACTATTACAGTATACCAAATAACATCCCATAGGCGACCATGTTAACGTTTGTGCTTAAAAACACTATATGCAATATATCAACCAAACTATGACCCATAAATATCAGTACTACAACCCCTACCTCAAAGTATTAACTGCAGAAAATGGTACCTTTTATGGCTTATTTTCGGTATAACCAGATGTTTTTACAACACCCCTAGTTTCGCACAAAATTTGAGTACTTTTTGTTTACAGGTACCCCATACATGTTCCAAGCACAGGGCTACTTGGCACAGTGGTACTAGATGAAATAAAATTGCATACATTTTTTTTTAGCCCAGATGAAATTTTTTTTTTTTTACAACCAACACATTCACAACCAATCACAAGACTTGTGGTGTTATCTTCTCTATCAAAAGTTCGGTGCACCTCGAACTTTGACCCAGCCGGAAGTTATTTGGTTTAGTGCTACCAACAAGCACTAAAGGTAGCGCAGGACTATACAATAATAATCCATTGCAGAGCTGGTTTAAGGAGGTGAAAAATGACCTGGGAAAAATAAATGTACATATCACAGCGGGGTCCCCTGAAGCGCGGGGATCGTAACACGTGCTACATGTGCTGCTAGGATAAACCGGTTTTCGATCCATTGTCTGTCACTGGCAGGATTGATGATGTGAAAAATATGAAGTACATAGAAAGTATTCATGCATTAAAATGACAGCCAATTCTTTGTCAATATAAAATGCAAATTGTAACGTCGCGTTTTAATCTGTCTGTCAATCTTACTGCATGTTGCTATAAAATAAATTTAAAAAGTAGTAGTAAATGAAATTAGTTGGGAGCATGTAACTCAGGATGCCGACATTATGTTTTAAAAGACAAAAAAATTGATATATTGGTCATTACGCATCTTTGAGACTGCCGCTGAGGTATCTTAAAGATGCATTCTCGAAGTTTATGTTACTATATCACAAAATGGTGTCAAATTCGTAGACACAATCCAAATAAGATTTCAAAAGAGACGTGATATGCTTTTCCAAAATTATAAACATGCATACCATAAAAAAAGAAATGGAACATTTATTTAACGGCACCAAATTACATTTTAAACTACGGCTATTTGAGGTCTACTACACTATTTCGACACTTGATCTAAATAGAGAGGACACAATTGTAGCCACACTCATAGGGTAACGAATAACAAAGCTATTATGAAACTAGATTTATTTTTAATGTGTGTTTCATTTTTCGTAAAAAAAAAAAGAAAAAGAAAAGGTTACTTTCCTGATGGATAATCGTTTATTCTATATATGTACTATAAAAACGGTCTGCTTTGGACTAAAACAAAATACTAGAAGATATGAACAAACTTTTCTTTTTCGGTTAATGAGAATTTACCAGTATCGATTTAGAGTCATTACGTAGCTTTTAGTTTTTCCTTCTTTTTTTTTTAAATCATCGTTTGGAAGTGATAGTCAAAGTAATTTGTCAAATTCGAAACAAATAACAAAAACAAGTCACAGTTCTTCGACCTAGAAATTGACAGTTTTTTGGTTGTTGTTGAGTTTTTGTCTAGTTATTTAAAAGCCATTTGCTGTTACAACAGTCATGTTATTTGCCAAGCCTCTGAATTTCGGTGTATTTCGGTATTATATTTGGTCTATTATCTTGGTATTGTGTATTATGGTATTATTGGTATTATGCTTTCGGTTTTGTTTTGTTTTTGTTTTGTTTTTGTTTTTAATTGTTTTATTTGGTGGGGGTTTTTACTCTTTTTTTTAAGTTGTATATGGAAAGAGTACAAAAAGTTTAATAATTAAAACAGAAAATCCCAATCACATTTCAATCCCAATCACAGGAATTTAAGTTATAGCTATATATTTGCGGTTTTTAAGTTATGAAGTTATAGCTATATATTCCAGTTTCACTGAAGTCTGTTCCTGTCATGGACGGAGGGCTGGTATAAACCAGATCCTGCACCCATGACAGGCGTGTACTACAGCAGCTAGTTCTGAATGTGCACATTAAGCAATTTGACTTGACTGCAATCTGTTCTAGTATGATACGAAAAGTGGCTCTTTTATCATAAGTCACCATTAATTCTTTGTAAAACGTTCCTATCAGATTTAGAACGACAGTGATGGCATCGTCTACTTTTAAGTGTCAGACGAGGACGGGGAAGTAGCCAAAAATTCTGATTCTCTTCGAAAGAATATAACAACTACAAATATTCCTTTTTCCTTCTTTCAGAGAACATCATCATTTTCCCACACTGTTCTCGCGTCCAAACGTGGCATCGTGTCTAAAACATTTATCCGAGAGTCCCTGGCTTCCTATAGCAGAGAGGCCCTAAGCAGTTCGCGTTTTTGGAGTTAAGACCTACAACAACCGGTATCTGTTTAGAGAACATGTGCTCGGAAAACAAAACCAATTTTCTTTGGCCACCGTCGCTGCCATGAACCTGTCTCCAGTCACCGAAGCAGGACCCGAAGCTGATGCCGTCTGCATTCCTGTCGTGCGTAGATCACAGCGGTCGTTTCATGTCGGCCATCTTGTTAAACATACGGTCATTTAGCAGGAGATTCTTTGGCTCTTCGTGTTGCACTGGCTGGTAGCATGGGTTAACAGCTAACGGGGAAGTTTGTGCTATTCTAGCAGCGTAAGCTAGCTGGAACAACACGAACATGCCATAGATAAATAGTTTGACAAGATGACTCTGTTTGCGATGCCGCTAGCTTGCGCGGCTTGGAGTCGTTTGAAGGTAGGCCCGCTGACAGGACTTGTCAGGAAACTGCTTATCTGAAGTCATCCTATCTCAATACCATTTCAGCTACACGTGTAGAAAGTAGAAACACAGGTATCTATCTATATGTCTATCCCATGGGCGAGCGATCACAGTGGAGGTGATGCATTTCAGATGAGCGATGGAAAAACCTATTTCAAAAGAGCAGTGAACTATTCCTTTGACCATTTCCGGTAGGACCATGTCAGTTTGAATGCGATTTGTCGCTTTGAGTTAATTTTCATTGTATCCATTTACACCACGCGCTAAAAACAAAACACACACACGCACACACACACACACACATACAGACAAGCATTCACAGAACACACGCGCGCACACGCACACACTCTCCAATATATGTTGTCTAATTTTACCTATGGATGAATATACAAATCCTAAATTCTGGCAGTTTTACATAATTATATTAATTACATCACCATCTATACCGTACGGTAAGTATTCCTCTTCAATATATATATATATATATATATATATATTGTTCCTTTAAATTGTTTTAATATGTCATTATTTTTTTAAACAGTAAAGTAAAGTAAAGTTTGTTTTATTTAACGACGCCACTGGAGCACATTGATTTTTTATCTTATCATCGGCTATTGGACGTCAAACATATGGTCATTCTGACACTGTGTTTTAGAGGAAACCCGCTGTCGCCACATAGGCTACTCTTTTTACGACAGGCAGCAAGGGATCTTTTATTTGCGCTTCCCACAGACAGGATAGCACAAACCATAGCCTTTGTTGAACCAGTTATGGATCATTGGTCGGTGCAAGTGGTTTACACCTACCCATTGAGCCTTGCGGAGCACTCACTCAGGGTTTGGAGTCGGTATCTGGATTAAAAATCCCATGCCTCGACTGGGATCCGAACCCAGTACCTACCAGCCTGTAGACCGATGGCCTGCCACGACGCCACCGAGGCCGTTTTTTAAACAGAGGCAAAACGTTCGCTTCATGCGTGGTCGGTCTGGGATCGATCCCGTCGGTCCAACCAGTGCATCGCGACTGGTATATCAAAGGCCGTGGTATGTGTTATCCTGTCTGTGAGATGGTGCATATAAAAGATCCCTTGCTGCTAATCGAAAAGAGTAGTCCATGAAGTGGCGACAGCGGGTTTCCTCTCTCAATATCTGTGTGGTCCTTAACCGTATGTCCGACGCCATATAACCGTAAATAAAATGTGTTGAGTGCGTCGTTAAATAAAACATTTCCTTCTTCCCTTCTAATAAATGAAAGAATGAATGAATGAATGAATGAAAGAATTAATTAATTAATTAATTAATTAATTAATAAATATTGAAACCCCAGCACGAAGAACGTAACGGCTTCGACTGTTAAAGGTAATTCTGAAATTATTAAGCAGTGTAAACAGCTGTAAATAAAGTGGGGTTTTTTATATTGTCAATTAAATGTATACTAGTATGCATTTATATTTCAGCAATGTCTTGTTTTAAATAAAGTTTTTTGTAAATTCAATTAAATGTATATGCATTTATGTTTAGCCAGTATCTTATTGAGCCAACTGCCGTCAACCACTTCCTCCATTACCCAGAATTTAGCATGCGCCAATGTTTTTCTTTCAGTACATTAATTTTACATGGAAAATAAAACACTTCAGTAAAAGACGAAACTCTCTAACGTCTATAAAACTATAACGTGTGTGCTTATTAGTTTATGTCACCCTGCATTTAATAGGTAGGAAAACCAAGAACAAGATACGTTTTATGTGTCATCCGCTGTGATAAAACTAATAATATACTTAAAGATGTCCCGTGATGCTTTCATTTGAATTTAATTTGAATTGTAAATAATATCATCTGAACTGGTTAATCCCATTAGTGCCGTCATAATCAGTAATGGTTAAACTCAGCAGGAAAGTTACTCCAAGAACGAAACGATGAAACGCCGATTTTATTTCGTTGTGGGAAATATGATTTTCTTTGTGGGGGTATTAAAATATTTATCATTCTTTGTTCTATTCACCGCACGAACAAGCATCGCAGTAAAATTCACACAAAAACACTAAACTTCCATAAAAACCAGTTATGCAAATATGTGGGTCCAATAAAGTGCGTACGGTAACTTATTATTTTTAATGCCCATCCAAGACCCGGCATGCCCATAAAGACTAGACAATAAAAACCAGACTAGACTAATGTTAGCATCTTGATTTCACGAATAATTTCCGTGGACATAAAGTTTGTTTGTTTGTTTTCTTTAACGACACAACTAGAGCACATTGATTTATTAATCATCGGCTATTGGATGTCACACATTTGGTAATTCTGACATACATGTATAGGCTACTCTTAGAGAGGAAACCCGTTACATGTTTCCATTAGGTAAGGTTAGGCCTTAGGTTTTAACGTGAAAGAAAGAATGGAATGTGAATTATTTAATGACGCAATCAAAACATTTTATTTACGGTTATATGGCGTCAGACATATATGGTTAAGGACCACACAGATATTGAGAGAGGAAACCCGCTGTCGCCACTTCATGGGCTACTCTTTTCGATTAACAGCAAGGGATATTTTATATGCACCATCCCACAGACAGGGTAGTACATACCACGGCCTTTGATATGCCAGTCGTGGTGCACTGGCTGGAACGAGAAATAGTCCAATGGGCCAATCGACGGGGATCGATCCCAGACCGACTGCGCATCAAGCGAGCACGTTACCACTGGGCTACGTCCCGCCACGTTTTAACGTGAACATTCAGAACAAGCTGTTGTAGCACACGCCTGTCATGGGCGCAGGTGTCGACTTTCGCCGGCTCCTCCGTCCAGGATAGGTAAAGTTGTGGGTGGGGTGGCAGAGAGGGTCGCCCGCGCTGGCATGTGCAAGGGAGCACAAGCAGGCCGACCAGGCTACAGATTTTCGAAGCTATGTTAGCGCTACGATATCGTAAAACCGTCGTAAGCTGTGACGTCACAACGTGGCTTGCCGTAGTCTTACGACGGTTTTACGATATGGTAACGCTAAGTTAGTTTCCAAAATCTGGTCCCTGGATCGGTAGCGGGCGAGAGTTGGTTTCGGTGTAACCAAAAGGTATCTCCACTTCCATTAGTAGCACGGGATCTTTCATATGCGCTTTCTCCACAAACTGGACAGCACTACCCACGGTCTTTGATATACCAGTCGTGGTGCACTGGTTGGGACGGGGAGAAAATTTAGAGATTGGGTCCACAGAGGTGAATCGATCCCACGATGCAAGCACATCAGTCGAGCGCTATACCGATTGACTTACCCCCCCCCCCCCCCCCCCCCCCCCCCCGGCATGATAGAGTCGCCTTAAAGTCATATTAGCATTAAACGTTAATCTACTAAATTGCCTGGTGGATCCATTCTCGCAGGTTTTTTTAATCACAATCAGTGCCCCTTAACCGGAATATCAAAGGCCAGTGTATGTGCTGTTCAGTCTGTGGAAAAAAAAGAGCACATATTTAACAGGATTTCCTCTAAGACTATATGTCAGAATTACCAACTGTCTGACATCCAGCAGCTGTTGATTAATAAAGTAATGCACTCTAGTGGTGTCGTTAAACAAAACAAACTTTAACTTACATAACTTTAATAAATGGACACACAATACTGTCTGCAACTACAAACATTTAATTTGTCCCAAAAGTACTTCGCTCAACCAGCAACGTAGTCACCAAGTCTCAACTGTTATCGTAATTTCTGTGTGTAATTGAATTACGTGCGAACCTGTTTCCGCTAGTCCAGACGTCGCAGTGGGCCTGCGTGTCCACAGCGGGTTTCTTTTCTCATTATGTAGACACCGTGGCACGGTTTTACTCCAAGATTAACCCGCGATGTACCGCTAAGCACACGGCTTTCTGTTGTTACTATATCATCAATGCGTAACAACGTCAGAGAGATAAACATCGAAAGATGACGTTTCAGAAATTACTTTACCAGCACCCCACATCGTTGGGGCATAGGTGGGAAAGTCAGGGGCGTATCTGGGAGGGGGGGGAGGGTCCCGGGCCCCCCTTAAATTTTCCGGTAGTTATATATTAATGTTCATTTTTTTTACGATCTCCCTCCAAACCTCCCCTAAAGTTCCCTTGGCATTCCACCTCATGTCACTGCCCCCCCCCCCCCCCCCCCCCAATAAAACGTCCCCACGCCTTTACCATGTTATAATAATACGACTCATTTACATATGTCACAACAATTCAAAACAGCGTGGGTGCGTCATAAGCGTTAACGAACCAAAAAACTCCGAACTGTTTCGAAATAATAATCGTACGACGTGCGGCGATAATAACGTACGTTTTGGTCCGTTCTTTAGCGGTAGCCCTCACATTACTGATGGTATCACAGTGACGCCCTGTGGTGGTATTATGTAAATTACAAGGCGACTTCGCTAGATCTCACGCAGTGTAATCACATAAGTACGGAATGACTTCAATGAGTAAAGGTTTTTTTTTACCCCACGGGACAGTTGCCGGCTAGGCCATTGTGAATTATTTACATAAGTGTAGAATTTGAAATATAAGTATATAAAATGTAAACTGAGGAAAATGGAGAATGATTTTGTCGTCAGATAAAAACAAAATAACGCAAGTTTTGTTTGGTGTATTTGTTTTGTTTTGGGGTGTGGCATGTTTCTTTAGTTGAGTTTTTGTTTGCCTGGGTTTTTCTTTGTTTGTTTGTTGTTGTTTTTGTTTTGTTTTTTGGGGTTTTTTTGTTGGTTTTTTATTCTCACATTCAACATATACATTGTAGTACTTATCAATGAGGAAGTCTAGCATATAATATTTTTACTATTATTTCAACTTAATTTCAATCTTTACACAATCCTCAAATTCGGGCAAAACTAATAAATTCGGACACAATGAACTGGCCTGAACAGTGTTCACCATATATTTTCATCATTCTACCCACAATAAGCGACCGGCCTCGGTGGCGTCGTGGCAGGCCATCGGTCTACAGGCTGGTAGGTACTAGTTTCGGATCCCAGTCGAGGCATGGGATTTTTAATCCAGATACCGACTCCAAACCCTGAGTGAGTGCTCCGCAAGGCTCAATGGGTAGGTGTAAACCACTTGCACCGACCAGTGATCCAACAACTGGTTCAACAAAGGCCATGGTTTGTGCTATCCTGCCTGTATGAAGCGCAAATAAAAGATCCCTTGCTGCCAATCGGAAGAGTAGCCCATGTAGTGGCGACAGCGGGGGTTTTTTCAAAATATGTGTGGTCCTTAACCATATGTCTGACGCCATATAACCGTAAATAAAATGTGTTGAGTGCGTCGTTAAATAAAACACTTCTTTCTACCCACAATATTAATTATAATACATGTACAACTGCGTTGTGATTCGATTGTAACTCTACGTAGCTGTTTGGTGGTAATGCTAATATGAATAAATGTTGTAATCTAGATTCGAGCATTTTCGTTTAATTCGAGCAAAAAATCAGCCTGCCCCCCCCCCCCCCCCCCAAAAAAATGGAATCCCGTATACCTATGTAAATATAAGGAATTTCTGATAGCCCACATCAAATCGATAAAAACCGCTATCCGTGATCAAGATCGTATCTCTGCACAATGCAGAGTCGAATGACAAAATAGTGGTTGATTCTACGAATCTCTATCTAGTGCCTCGTATATAGGAGGACTGCCACTTCCGAGGAGATCCTTTACTGCACACAAACTCTGAAGACAGCAGAATCTTAAAGGGACATTCCTGAGTTTACTGCATTGTAAGATGCTTCAGACTAATAAAATATTTCTACGATTAAACTTACATATTAAATAAATATATTTTCTTGTTCAAAATATTAGTGTCTGTATATTTAATGGGTTTCTGGTCGTCTTAATATTTGTAAGAAGCTCAAACTGGATTTTCTCTTCAAATAATTTCATACGTACGAAAAAATATATTTTAGGAAATAAAATGAAATTTAACCTAGTGCAAATATTAGAACGATCAGAAACACGTTTAATATATAGCCACTAATATTTTCTGCAGAAACATATATTTGATATGTAATTGCAATCGGCAAAAAGTCTCTGTTGGTCGATAACATCTTAGAAATTGCAGCAAACTCGGGAATGTCTCTTAAATAGATTCTCCACATATTTCTAAAAGGGTTCATTCATTCATTATTATTATTATTATTATTATTATTATTATTATTATTTTATTTTATTTTTGTACTTATCGTTAAATAATACTGTGGAAACCAATCAAATTGTTCGCGAACATTCCGCTGGGTGAGTGCAAGAATGTTGTCTATACAAAATTCCCATTTTTAGAAAACGAGCATTAAAAAATAATATCGCTGGGTCAGTGCAAAAATGTAGTATCTACAAAATGTTGATAAATAAGGTCTTAATTTTCACAATGTAATGGACCCTATATTTTCCAGAGCAAAAATGTTGTATGTTCATATAACAGGTCTGGTTGCTTAATTTGAAGTCAGCTAAACTGTTGTAAATGCATATATTGTAGTTGACTCGGAGCGAAAGTGTTGTAAGTGTTATATCAGTGTATGCTGCTTCAGAGTTTGGAGGAAACTACCAAAAGAAGAATACAAAAAGTCATGGCTTACGCGATTATTTTATTATTTTTTAATGCTCGTTTTCTCAAAATGGGAATTTTGTATATACAACATTCTTGCACTCACATTTCGTCCTCCTAAACACGCCTATAGTGCTTCACGTTAATTTTAACGACTACTTCGGGAACCATTCAAATTGTTCGTGAACGTTAGCACTGAAATAGGTTGATGTCGGATCGATCCCCGTCGGTGGGCTCATTGGGCTATTTCTCGTTCCAGCCAGTGCACCACCACCGTCAAAGGCCGTCTGTCTGTGGGACGGTGCATATACAGGATCCCTTACTACTAATAATGAAAAAAAAATGTAGCGGGTTTCCTCTCTAAGACTATATGTCGAAATTACCAAAAGTTTGATATCCAATAGCCGATGATTAATAAATCAGTGCTCTTGTTGTGCGCAAAATTTGGTAGGGTTAGTTATATATTACTGTTCCATAACTTGGTTTTGCACAGAATCATGTATGTTAGAGAAAGTTATTTAGTACTATTCCATATACTTACACCTCTAGCACTTTTGCACAGATATTTTTCTATGGTTAGTTATGTATTGTTGCTTCATAACTGCATTAAGTACGGAATTACTTGAATGCACAAAGTTTTTACACAACATGGGGCATGACAGCTAGACCATCGTAAAACTGAATTATTTACATAAGTACATGTACATATATATAAGTATTTAAATTGTTGCTAGAGTAAGTTATGTATTATTGTTCCATAGCTTCTTTGCTCCGATGGATTTCCACATAGTATTTTTACTAGGGTTTTATATAGAAACTGTTGGGAAAATAATAAAGAAAATGCATTCATGGATCTACTAGGGCAATGGGAGTGATGATATAACAGGCACAGCGCATGTAGACGTTGAGGGGCTGACTGAGATCGAGGGTTCAAAGCAAAGTTTCTAAGGGTTTCGTGGGTATGCTCCCTCAAAACACTTTTGAAAAGTAGATGTCCTGAAATGCAATTTCCTGTATTCTAAACGTAAAATTTATTTCTGCCTTAAGATTTACTACCAACCCCCCCCCCCCGACCCCTGCTCCGCCGTGTTTGTATGAAGGCGATGGATTGATGAAGAGATGATAAGGGGGGGGGGGGGGGAGACCCGACGATTTGATGGCAATGGAAGAATCATCCGATGGTGGTGACGAAACGACAAACTATGGCACGCCGGAGCATCACTTTAATGGATTCTCGCAATAACGTACTTCTTAAAGGGACATTCCTGAGTTTGCTGCACTGTTTCAAGATGTTATCGACTAATAAAATATTTCTACATATTAAATGTATTTTTTCTTGTTTAGAATATTAGTTGCTGTATATTAAACATGTTTCTGATAGTTCTAATATTTGTACTAGGTTAATTTTTTATTTCCTAAACTATATTTTTTTCGTACGTACGAAATTATTTGAAGACAAAATCCAGTTTGGGCTTCTTAGAAATATAAAGACGACCAGAAACACATTGAATATAATATTATAGACATTGATATTCTAAACAAGAAAATATATTTAATATGTAAGTTTAATCGTAGAAATATTTTATTTGTCGGAAACATCTTACAATGCAGCAAACTCAGGAATGTCCCTTTAAATGTGGGGTTTTTCCCCCGCCAGACATGACATGACATGACGTAGGTAGTATTCGTGCAATGCGTGGCATCAAGACAACTCCGTGTGGAATCTGGAATGACTTCATCCATTAACTCTGATGCACACTGCGATGCAAGCAGGCATTGTCTAGACAATTGTGTGTACGCAATGTCTCTGTGTCTCTGTCTGGGTTTTGTTTTTCTACCGGTGTCGTGGTTAAGCCATCGGACATGAGGCTGGTAGGTACTGGGTTCACATCCCGGTACCGACTCCCACCCAGAGTGAGTTTAACGACTCAGTGGGTAGGTGTAAGGCCACCACTTCGACTACTCTCTTACTAACAACTAATTACTAACCTACTGCCCTGGACACACAGTCCAGGTAGCTTAGGTGTGTGTGTGTGTGTGTGTGTGTGTGTGTGTGTGTGTGTGTGTGTGTGTCCAGGACAGTGTGCTTGGATCTTAATTGAATATCAATACGAAAATAAGTATAAATCAAATTTATATTCCCGTGTCTCTCTGTATCTCTGCATGTCCCTCACTCTCGCTTTATATTTCTTTCTATCGCGTAATTTAGCTTGTTAGAAAGGCCGTTAATCAGTGCCATCTTGATATAATAGGGGGCACATTAATTTAGCAGTTGGTCAAGTACCTCGATGTATCTGTTAAACTGATTGCAGGTTTCTCGTTCCAACTAGTGCACCACAACTGGTCAAAGGAAAGGCCGTGGTATGTGCTTTCCTTTCAATGAGAAAGTTCACATTAAAAGATCCTTTGCTATGATTGGAAAAAGACTAGTATGTCAGTTACCAAATGTTTGACATCCAATAGCCGATTATTAATTAATCAGTGTGCTCTAGTGGTGTCGTTAAAGAAATTTTAAAATTCGTTCTTTCTGTATGCGTGTTTTTATGTCTCTGTGAATGTCAAAGAAATCGAAATAGAAAGCCGTAGAACTTGAGTCTATTAAAAACTGATAAATGATACTGCAGAAATATTTACAAAACGGTTTTTTGCTTTATACTTTCCCGAGCAATCAGTTTAGTGTCATTACTTCCTTGATGTGAACTGTTAATTTCCCGTCACCAGTGGAAAAAAAAAATCTCGTGTTTCGGTATTACAGAATGACATTCAACGCTTTTTTTACCCCCTGCTCTGTGTTGGTGGAGTTACACGTCACTGCACGCGCAAAACCCACACACGGTCGGTCATCTGTTGAGGCGCATCAATTATACTGTTCTTCAGTCTGACGTTAATTTCCGGATTTCGAATTTTTGTTACACAATCTTTTCAAAGACGTATTTTGGGGACGGACCTGGCAGACACTAGCCTCCTACCACCACCTCACCGCAAGGATTGAATTACCTATAATGTTATTAATAAAATCTGTGCCATTGTAATTTAGGAAACTATTTATAATTGTGCTGTTGACTGGTTATTTGTAGTTCTTTGGGTGAATTAAGAGCGTTGGCCCCTCTGAAGAAGTCAATGACCCAGAAATCTTTGATCCAGTCTCAAATACCCAGTTGTGTGTTTTTCTGAAGTCAAAGGAACATTCCTGAGTTTGTTGCATTGTAAGATGTTTCCGACTAATAAAATACTTCTACGATTAAACTTATACATATTAAACATATTTTCTTGTTTAGAATATCAGTTTCTGTATATTCAATGTGTTTCTGGTCGTCTTAATATTTGTAAGAAGCCCATACTGGATTTTGTCTTCAAATAATTTCGTACGTACGAAAAGATCCTTTTTAGGAAATAAAATGAAATTTATCCTAGTAAACATATTAGAACGATCAGAAACACGTTTAATATACAGCCACTAACATTTTATGCAGAAAAATATATTTGATATGTAATTACAATCGTTAAAAAGGCTCAATTAGTCAATAACATATTAAAAGTTGCAGAAAACTCAGGAATGTCCCTTTAACAAAACTGAAGTTATTGATGAAAAAATACTTTTGTGCAAATGGACATAGAGTGTAATTTCGAAAACTAGTCCATTTTCACAGTACAATTTAAAAAAATAAAAATAAATAATGGTAGTCGTGCGTACGTTAGTTTTTGTTTATTTGTTTGTTTAGTTTTTTGTTTGTTTTATAAGTCTTGTTTTTTTAAGAGTGATTTTTAGTTTGTTTTTACAGTTAATATTAGAACCAATGTTTGTTTTAGCCTATAGCAGATAGGGGGTGGTGAGATGGTTGTAATTGACTTTTGAAACTGATGTTATTGATGAAGAATCCTCAATTGCGCAAGTGGATGTAGAGTGTAATATTGGATTATTCACGGTACAAATAATAGTAGTCATTAATTTTACAGTGTAAGATTTAGATAAATTAATGAAACTAACAAATCTACTCGTTATTTTTAAAAGTACTATTGGGAGCCATGTTTGTTTTATACCAGATTAGTGGGTGGGAAGATGGTTGTAATTGACTTTGGATTCCATATGAAACTGATATTAAATTTACATTAATGTAACAGTCGGTCCCCAGTCTCGAATAAAAAATCTGAGTTTTTGAATCAAGCCATTCGGTGCCGTCGACCTGTCATACATAAACAACACAAACACAATTTCGCTTGTTTTTGTTTTGTTTTATGAGACAAATTCGCCGACTGTCGGGCGACTCGTCGCCGTATGAATATCAAACGAAGCCAAAGCGACGCTAGAGCGCCAGACACTGTGACTACATTTCGTTTAATAATGAATTAAAACCTCTAATAACAAACATCCGTCACAGAGAGATGGGACACCGATTTGAAAAGAAATGGTGGAATCATCGCGAAAGAAGAATCAATAGTAATTTTGAATGCGTAATTCAAACAGTGTGGATATAAAACAAATTAACTTTTGCAATAAAATTTTGAATTGATGTCTACATTTTATTAAATTTCTCTTTCTCAGGTTATTTCTCTCTTTGTCTCTTCTCCTCTCTCCCTATCTTTCTCTGTTTTTCTGTCTCTGTCTATCTCGCTCTCTGTCTGTGTGTGTGTGTGTGTGTGTGCTCTCTCTCTCTCTCTCTCTCTCTCTCTCTCTCTCTCTCTGTGTATTATGTCTATGTCTGTCTGTCTGTCTGTCTGTCTCTCTCTCTCTCTCTCTCTCTCTCTCTCTCTCTCTCACTCACTCACTCACTCACTCACTCACTCACTCACTCACTCACTCACTCACTCACTCACTCACTCTGTATGTGTGTGTGTGCGTGCGCGCGCGCGTGTGTGTGTACGTATGTGCACGCACGAACGTGAGCTGTTAGTAAGCAGGTGGAGAAAAATAAAATTATATTTAAGAAATCATTTGGGTTTTTTTATATCCAGGTTTTCTTTGGCAATGAAGTGACATCGTGTTTTTTAAAGATAACATCAGAGCTGTAGGTTATATTTACTCACTACATAATAATATTATGTCTTAATAAGTAAAGCGTTCGCCTGGGGTGTTTTCGTCGTAGGATCGAACCACCTCAGTGGACCCATTCTCTGATTCTGCCCACCCACCCACCCCCCCCCCCCGGTCCAAATCAGTGCCCAACGACTGGTATATCAAAGGTCGTGGTATGTACTTTTCTGGGGGGGGGGGGGGGATGCGTTAAAAGGTTCCTTGTTGCTAATTAGCAAATGTTCAATAGCCGATGATTAATTAATCAATGTGCTCTAGTGGTGTCGTTAAAACAAAACCAACATTAACAAACTTTAAGCCATATTATTCATTATATAAGACTAAGTACTTGTATTGTTGCAGTGGCTTGTTCACTGGTTTGGCATCAAAATTAAATAAAATTTAGCCAAAATGTTTTTGGACAATGCTACAACAACAAAAATAATCAATAAATAACAATAAAAAAAACAAAAACAAAAATTTAAAAAAAACAACAAAACATATCGTATTACGTGGGGGAGGGTTGGTAGTGTTTGTGGATTGACACTCTACTTTACAAACCTACGTCTACCCCCCCCCCCCACCCCACCCCCCTTTCCCACTGAAAAGTAAACAGAATTTGGATTGAAATATTTTGTGTTCTATTCCAACTAGTTTCCCGGAAAGTTCACAACAATGTAACTCGTAATCCATTGTAATGTAATAATAGCGATTCGATGAAATAATTAAAACCTTGCAAATATCCCTGTGCGGGGATACGATTTTTTCACGATCACGATTTTGTCTTTCAGATTACAAGGGCATTGTTTTAGTACGACTGGGCGTGGCTAGTACCATGTAATAACGTTTTCCTTCACATTTACTACTATCTTTCGACGTCTATGTAACAATTTTTTTTAATTCATCCACAGTCGTGCAAAAGTGGATTCAGCAATTAAACAAATCCATCAGATTTAGGAAAGAAACTCGGTCATCATTCTAATACTAAAAGTCACGAGTCACGAGTCACGCCTCCCATTCGTAGTAAGCCGACGTCTTACGTCAGTTTCATGTTCCTGCGATTCACAAGGAAATTAGACATGAATTTGAACACGTCCTCTCAATTCCTCGAGGAATCGAAACCCGTGGTCTATGTGGCTAGTTCTTTGTTTCTTCATTATAAACTAATCGTGTATTATTGAAACATGCCAAAACCCTTGGCGGATCGTCTTCGGGAACATGAATGTATGTTTGATAAGAGGATCATTGCGGCTTAAAGCGGTGACGCGGAGCCGATAGTTCCAATGGTAATAGAGTGGCATCCGCGAGCAAAACGTTACTGCCAAATCGTTTAAGCACTATCTGCAAACGTGTAGTGCATTAACCGGTCGCCTAAGTGCTAATTTATATCACCCGAGAGAATCGGCCGGCTTAAATATTAATTACAATTTGAAAAGTGACAGTTTACATTTGCGGCTCCATTTACATTCCTAAGTTACGTCATCACCCAGAGAGAGTGTTGATGGATCACGGAACCCGTAATACTCCCAGGATGCTTCGCGGTAGGGATGTAGGGCCGTAAAACTGACTTTTAGTACGCGTGTTATTTCAGTCTTTAAATTTAAAATTTGTTTTATTCTTCTTCTTTTTTCTTCTTTTTTTTTTAAGGAAAAAAAACAAAACATTTTTCTCTAAAATCTCTTCTGGTTGTGCCTTTTCTTTAAAGGGGAAAAAACAATGAATGAATGTTTAACGACATCCCAGCACGAACAATACATCGGCTATTGGGTGTCAAACTATGGTAATGCAAACAAATAAAGTGATGATCAACATCAATATAAAAATCCAAGATTTAAATAAAAACAGGGTAAAGAACTGTGCAAAAATACAAATATCACAGATAGATACCGACTTTTACTCAAAATTTCAATTTGTGCTGTATTGGCCATTCTCAAAGAGAATGTTACACCCCTACACCACGGTCAGGTTACAGCACACACAGGCGGGGGGGGGGGGGGGGGGGGGGGGCAACTACATGTAAATACATTGTTCTTTATTAGAATTCTTTAAGTATTGAGTGGAAAATGAAGATGTTAATCTATGTTACAGTCTAATTTAAAATAGCAATAATTCTTGGATTGTTGATAATAAAGAATTTTTTTAATTGTATACATAAAAAAAACATCCCCACCCGTCTCATAAGCAAATGCTAAGAAATCCTATTTTAGTCAGTCCAAAGATCACATTTGTTCGCGGTCTAACATGTCCCAGACCCCACTAGATCAGATGTAGATGGGTTCCCGTTTTCACATTGCCTACCTACCACGTACCTGCTATCATAGCTAGTGCTATGGCATCGTTATACAAACATTCGTAGCCTGTAATAGTGAACCTTATAGGTAGTACTAAACCAAATAACATCCGGCTGGGTGAAAGTTCGAGGTGCATCGAACTTTTGATAGAGCAGTTAACATCACAAGTCCTGCCATTGGTGACAAATGTGACAGTGTTTTGTTGTCAAAAAATATTTTCATGTGGGCAATAAAATAATAATGTTTTCAATTTTATTTTATCTTGTACCACTGTCAAGTAGCTTTGTGTTTGAAACACGTATGGGATACCTGTAAAACTAAGTTATAGGGGGTTTGTAAAAGCATGCGGTTATATTGAAAATGAGGGGTGAAAGGTTCCACTTTATTTAGTTAATACTTTGAGGGAAGGGTTAGCATATTCATATTTATAGGGTCAAAGTTTGGTTGATATATTACATATTATATAGTGTTTTAAACCACATACCGTACATTAACATTTTCTTCGGTGTGATTTTATTAGGTACAGTACAACCTTATAGTACTATGTATTAAGTCTTTTTAGAAGTGGTCTGCACAGAAAGAGTCTGATTTCTCCCGAGTACCCCCATCAATCAACCGTGACGTTCATCTCCACTGGGCCGTGTTTTCAGATACAAGACTGGTTGGGGGGAAAGCTCGGAGGAGTTGCGTTTCCCATGTCGAGATAACTCTAGTAGACAGAACATGTATCAACATCCGCCGGCCTGTCGCGCCACTAACACTGCGATATTTTACAGACAAGCGTTTGTAAAGAGAGCAGCAAATAAAACATAGCTGGTGTCAGTCTGTGTCCTTTCCAGAAACGAATATTCAAAAATTTGAGTTGGCAGCTGTAACAAAAGTTTTTTTTTTTTTAAATATTTTAATAACTTTCAGAACTTTTGTTTTTGCTGTCTTTTTTTGTTATTAGTCAGAAATCATGCACTTGACATTAGACTTGTTCCTCTAAAAACATAGTATAGTATCTTTGGTTAAAGGTTTCAGTGAAAACAAGTCAGTCTCTGGTCAAAAAGAAACAACAACAACATTTTTTTAAATTATTTAATTTAATTATTATTATTTTGAATTGAAAGGCATGGATTGCACAGAAAAAGTGTGTTCTTATGTCCTCCTTATCTGCCCTGTTCTCTCCCCATTGGCCATAGTACCCCGCCATTGGCCTTGGTACCATATAACCCAATCTGATTAAAATTAGCTCTACTGGTCTACCAGTAGATCTAACAGCATTGCGTGGTCTCTCATGTCCAGGTGACATTTCATCTAAAAATAACATTTTAAATATCTACCAATTACATTTCACCTTTTATAGCGTTATTCGGGAGCATACAAATTCTAAAAATATCGGGTGAGACTATTTATGCAACAGGCGAACTTGTTGGTCTATTGCAACATTAAAAAACAGGGGAAAAAGTGCAGTAATAAACTCTGGATTGTATACTAGCATAAACAGATTTTATGGCTATACCATCACGTTTTTTTTCCCGTCTTGAAACGAATTTTATATAAAATTTTATATTGAAATTAGTTCCCGGCATACTTCGTAATTCACCCGAATCATTTCGTGTACCCTCAGCATAATCCCGAATGTTTTAAAATTCTTTTCAAATCACTGACATGATTTTGCAAGTAAGGTTTTGATTAGTCGAATGAAATGTCAACTGGACATGAGCTCCAACGGAGTGCTGTTAGATCCACAGGTAACAGTAATTAACCAGTGGAGCTAATTTTAATTAGATTGCATATAACCAAGGCAACGTTTTTGACATCGATTTTACCACCCAAATGACCTAATTTGGACCCACAATTACTATCTGAGGCGGCGCAGCATTATTTTTGGTATAGTGTAGATGGCGCTGTTGTAGTTACCGCTGAAATTAAAAAGTTGACGCGTTGAGGTTACAATATCGTCTGATAACTCCATACAATAGCTGCCCAGTGAGTATGAGGGTTTGATCAAAAAACAAAACCACTAGAAAAGAAACCCTGCTCCTTACATTTCAAACATATTTCTTTTAAAAGTTACATATTAGAACATTCTTCTTCTACTGCTTCATCCTGTGGGATGGTGCATATAAAATAGCCCTTGCTACTAATGGAAAAATGTAGCGGGTTTCCTCTCTATGACTGTCAAAATTACCATATGTTTGACATCCAATAGCCGATGATTAATAAATCAATGTGCTCTAGTGGTGTCGTTAAATAAAACAAAACAAACTTTCTACTGCTTCTTCTTCTTCTTTCCTCCTGCAATCAAGCCAATATATACACCAGTCACAACCACAATTACTCAAAATACAGTAAAACAGTGTAAATATATGAAAATGTATGCAAAATACAAATTTTTTGGTGCTATGACCTTGACCGTGAGATATGACCTTGAACATATTCAGGAAAAAAAAATGGCATCAAAGCTTTTCAGAATGTTACTGTAATAAGCTTTAAAATGATATATGTTGCCAACTTTCTTTCATTAAATTTCCACGGAATTACAACTGGCCCTGGACTAATAGCTGACCATGCTTTGGATGTGGAATCCGGCTATGTTTGTGGCCCCAAAGGTTTCTTAGCCAGTGTTGCTCCGTCCGGTGCTTTAACCTTGCTTCGTTGGTCAAAGGGCAAGACTGCATGATATGCTTTGGAGACTGTGATCCTGTTTGACATGGATAGTCATCAACGTCTGTAAGCTTAGAACATTGATTCCAGTTCACAGGGTTTGGTCTTGGTTGTCCGCAGAAGCTCAGAACAATGTCTTGATATGACCACTTAGTGACAGTGTGTTTAAGAAAGGACCTTGTAGAAATACAACCCAATGAATCTTCAGAGTGTGTTACAATTGAGAACACTACAACTCACTATGAACCACACCCGCCATCAGACGTAAGGTCGGTAGGTACTGGATTCGCACCCTGGTACCGGTTCCCACTAAGAGTGAGTTTTAACGGCTCAATGGGTGCGCAGGTGTATTGCCACTACACCGAATTCTCTAATAACTAATAACCATTAACCCACTGTTATGAACATACATCCCAGGTAGCCGAGGTAAGGTGCGTGTCAAGGGAAGAGGGAGAGGAAGAGGGAGAGAGAGAGAGAGAGAGAGAGAGAGAGAGAGAGAGACAGAGAGACAGAGAGACAGAGAAACAGACGGAGAGACAGACAGAGAGACAGAAAGACGCAGAGAGCGACAGTGAGAGAGACAAATAGATAGACAGAGCAAGAGAGAGAGAGAGAGAGAGAGAGAGAGAGAGAGAGAGAGAGAGAGAGAGAGAGAGAGAGAGAGAGAGAGTCAAACCTGCTCACACACTCACACATACATATATAATTATATTGTTTTTTATTTTATTAACCCCCAGTCGTTTCTAGATTATTTTCAAAATATACACTCATTAAAAACTGTACAAGAAAAATTCTTGTACGGTTCATTAATAACTAAAAAGCGCCATGGTGCACGTGATCCTACAGATACTGTCAACCTAAGATCCTGTCGGAATTCCCTGGCAGTACGAACATTTGCCGCTAGATGGAGAGATAGTCGGTCAAAATCAAATTTCTCTTACATACACGCGCTTCCATATGTCAAAACTTTAGCGATGGCAGTTCCAAGTCTGACAAGCTCAGGAAACGTCGCGTTCTGATTGGTGCACGCACCAAGATACGCATCCCATCGTTTCATCTGGCCTCAAGCACGCGGTACACTTTATGATATATGACAATTTTATCTAGAGTTTTGAGAATATCGCCGATAAGGCCTCGTTTTCAAGTGATGTATAACGACTGGCCCGCGGTTGTTGTTTAAGTTTGTTTGTATTGTATTAGCGAAAAGTGCAACATCAACATAAAATATTATTATTGGTAATGGAGATTACTGGTTATTTTATTTTTTGGTTTTCTAATTCACGAATTCGTTTCGTTTCATTCACGAATTCACAATTTAAGAGTAGTTTCTCCGACTTAACGAAAAACGAAAGCTTTAAAATGTCGTCTTAATATTTAACTAAATTAAAAAGGAATATTCACAAAAATCATCAAACAAAAACAAGAAAAAACAAACATTAGTAAATCACCAACGCCATGAATCCATACACAATCCACTTAATTTCATGTTTATATTAAAATATATGCTATGTTTAGGTGAGAGAAGATGTATATTTCATTTTACTTGTACTCTTCATTACTGTATATTATTCATTATATAAATAATGAGGTTTTAAAAAAAGAAATTTAAAAAATATATATTACACCATTGCATTTTATTTCTTAGAGCGTTATTATAATAAGATGAAATAAAATGTAGAATATTAGCTTAGGTTGCTATCAAATGTACAGTAGCTAGCGCACTTTATAAAAGAAAAAAAGCATCAGAATTGGACTTTAATTTTAATCGCCATTTGTGGATTAACACCTTGGGCCTATTTCACAAAATATCGTAAGTTTACGTCTGCAACTAGTATAGCAGTTACGCCGGTCATTCATTTACACGTGTTTCACGAATCAAATTACATCATTATGGAAGATGGTGCATTTTAAGGACAAAAGAAAATGAAATATGTGTACTTCAAACTATATTTCTTGTACTATAATAATTTTAAGAATTGTGGTTTAGTCGTAGATTTACGTTTACGTGCAAAACTAGGCTTACGATGTTTTGTGAAATTGGGCTCTGATTAGAAACTATGTGTGGGGTAGAATTAAAATATCACCATAGGGTTGAAAACAAATTTAGCTAGGTCACCTAAAAAAAATTCTTTAAAGTTCGATTGCAATGGTTGTTTCTGGATAACCACTGACTATTGATGTTGGTCACCTACAAGGTGTGGGGTGTGGGGTTGTTTTTGTTTTTCTCAGAGGGTTCTTGTTTGTTTTTCTGATCATCAGCTAGTGAAGTGTTGCATTAAAGTTTAAAGTTAAAGGGACATTCCTGAGTTTGCTACAATTTTTAAAATGTTATCGACTAACAAAGAATGTTTAACGATTGTAATTAGATATCAAATATATTTTTCTGAATAAAATATTAGTGACTGTATATTAAACGTGTTTCTGATCGTTATAATATTTGTACTAGGTTAAATTTCATTTTATTTCCAAAAAATGTTTTTGAAGACAAAATCCAATTTGAGCTTCTTACAAATATTAAGACGACCAGAAACACATTGAATATACAGACACTGATATTCTAAACCAGAAAATATATTTAATATGTAAGTTTAATCGTAGAAATATTTTATTAGTCGGAAACATCTTACAATGTAGCAAACTCAGGAATGTCCCTTTAAATTTTTTTTCGTTTAACAAAACTACTAGAGCACATTGATTAGTTTATTAATTATCGGCTGTTGGATGTCAAACATTTGTTAATTCTGAAATGTAGTATTCAGAGCAAACCCCTTTTTAACAAATTGTTCATTGAAGTGCCAATTTCCAGGGAGTTTGTCCATGTGTCCTTTTTCTCTTGGTCCCTACCTGAAATATTTTTTGGGTCCGCCCTTGTAGCAGAAGACTGTTATTTTGTACTAATGTCACTACTAAAGTCCTACCAGGTAGGTTGAAAATCGGCTGAAATTAGAATGCACTCCGTTATTTTATATAATTTTTTTTTTTTTTTTTTTTTGTAGCTGCCTCGTTTAAACTTGTAGAATCATTCTGAAATTGGATTTTTTTTTAGCAACACAGTGGCCATCTTGAATATTTTTGTAAAATATGAAATTTATACAATAAATGCCTTAGATGATCCTGAAATTGTATGAATATAAATTAGATGATTTTGGCAACGGGGTGAAAATCATATTAAATGTCAGCACATCAGTTTTCTGTGCATTTTCATAGGTATTTACCTTGGTGGGACTATTCCAGCGTGCTTTAGTTGTTTGCGGACGACGCTGAGTTAATATTAATTTACTTATTTATGAGCTGTTAGGAACCGTTGGTATTTATACAGAAGACGTATCAGTAACGTCTGGAGTGTTTCTTTCAGAGTTGATAATTCATTCTTTTACCAGTGAAGTCTAGTCATTTTTTTTCTTTCTTAATTCGTTCATTTTTGACATCTATTCCTCCCTCCCTTTCTCTCTCTCTCTCTCTCTCTCTCTCTCTCTCTCTCTCTCTCTCTCTCTCTCTCTCTCTCTCTGTCTGTCTGTCTGTCTGTCTGTCTCTCTCTCTCTCTCTCTCTCTCTCTCTCTCTCTCTCTCTCTCTCTCTCTCTCTCTCTCTCTCTCTCTCTCTCTCTCTCTCTCTCTCTCCCCCCCCCCCCCCCCATTTACTAACTAATTTTTATTCATTGTTTGTTCTCCTTGATTTGTTATTTTGTCGGTATGTCCGTTCGTCCGTTCTGTCCATCACTCATTCACGCACTGATTCATTCATTCATTCATTGTTGGTTCTTTTCCTCGAGTTCTTATTTGGTCGGTCCATCCGTTCGTCTGTTCTTTCCATCCTCAAAGAGTTTTTAAAGTATCACAGCATCATCGCTAACTTCTGCTTTCAAACATTGCTGATCCAGCTGAGAGTAAACGCTAAACCGTGTTTAGAGACCAAACAAACAGACACTTCTTCAGACGCGTGGTGCATTGTTATGTATTTATTATTGTTACCGTGGTGTTGCCTACCATACTGTGATGTAACCATTTGTTTGGCTTAAATTGGACAGAGTTTGATATGCGGGGACTGATAAGCAAAGTAATAAAAACATTCTGCCAGCTTACACCAAGATACCTGGACGTCGTGAGAAGAATATCAAAGGAATGTTGTTAAAAATAGCAACTTTTATGATTACGTTATGATTACAGGTTCCGTGTTAACACTCACGAAATGATATGATTCCGTGGGAGAGATGTTTTCGCAGATAGGCGGAGAACGGAAAAAACATCCATGCAAGCTTTTTGAGTTACGCAGTAGAGAACAGTGATATGACATTATTTAAATTAGTAGCCATTTCACACCATGTGCATGTGTACTTGTCAGAATAAATCGCCATAAACTTTATAGTTTTTTTTTAAAATTTGAATTACACTATGTGATGGCAAAAATTGAGATAAAGGAGACCCACGTTTTACGTCTCAAAATCAAATAATATGTTTCGTGCATAAAATATTCAATGTTCAAAACAGCTTTCGTTATGTTTTGAAAACTTTATCTTCTTGTTCTACAAACCTAAAAGCATGTGCTGAGTATCGTGTTGTACAGAAGTAAAGACATGTTTTATTTAACGACGCACTCACCACATTTTATTTACGGTTATATGGCGTCAGACATATGGTTAATGACCACTCAGATATTGAGAGGAAATCCACTGTCGCCACTTCATGGGCTACTCTTTTCGATTAGCAGCAAGGGATCTTTTATATGCACCATCCCACAGACAGGGTAGTACATACGACGGCCTTTGATATACCAGTCGTGGTGCACTGGCTGGAACGAGAAATAGCCCAATGAGCCCACCGACGGGGATCGATCCTAGACCGACCGCGCATCGAGCGAGCGTTTTACCACTGGGCTACGTCTCGCCCCTCGTGTTTGGGATCAACCTAGCCTGAAGTAACTTGGCAAGGGGTAGTAAAACAAGAATAGTTAGACAAAACTGGGGAACTGGTTGGAATGGTAGAAAACTCAATCGGAAAATGGGTCCACCTACAGGATTCGATCCTTCTACCCAAGCAACTCAGGCGAGAGCCCTCTGAACAAAAAAAAAGAGAACACTTTTAAAACTAACAAGGGATATGTTATTGTATGTTTAAGTCATAACCAGTAGTGTCGGCATAGGTAGTAGTGCTGTTGCTGATGATGATAATGCCAGATGAAGGACGTTGTTGTTGACGGCGATGATGATGATGATGTTACTTGTGATGGCCACAATAATGATGAGAAACACAAATATCATCATCATAATCCTCGCAGAGATCTACATGCTTAACTTAACGTTCTGTTAATATTTTGCCTTGAAGCAAATATAATGCTGAATGATTTGCTTATCTTCCGATTCTTTGCATTCCTTTCCAGAAGAACCGGCAAGATTATGCCAAAAGTCGGCACAGAGGGACGGTTTATGCAATTATTCCTGCGCGTCTCGGCGTACAATAAAGATTATAGTCCCGATAGTACGTTCACTTCCATTTTCACCAAGCCCAGCTTGTCATGATGAAAGACGATTGGCTGATGATAGGGATGAAATAAATATTTCAAGATTTCTGCAGTGCACTTCGTGTTTGCGGCGTGTTCTATGTACAAATACAGAAGACAGATAATGGCGATGAGGCACACGGCGTGCACTCCGATACGTAACGTCTTTGATAAAACCGGTCTTGGATTTAGATTGGTCATGCTTTTCAACGGGATTATATTTATGGCCGCGTCTGTCATGTTTTTGTCGAACTGACTACAACAAAGGGTGGATTGTGACACGTCGTGATAATAACTGCAGTACCAATAAATATGCTGACACATGCTAATCGTAATAAAAATGATTTACATTTTTTTTTTAAACTAACAATTTTAACTTTGAACAAAGAAAGAAAGAAAGAAATGTTTTATTTAACGACGCACTCAACACATTTTATTTACGGTTATATGGCGTCAGACATATGGTTGAGGACCACACAGATTTTGAGAGGAAACCCGCTGTCGCCACTACATGGGCTACTCTTCCGATTAGCAGCAAGGGATCTTTTATTTGCGCTTCCCACAGGCAGGATAGCACAAACCATGGCCTTTGTTGAACCAGTTATGGATCACTGGTCGGTGCAAGTGGTTTACACCTACCCATTGAGCCTTGCGGAGCTTTGAACAACATGAAAAGAACATTAAGGCAGGCTCATATAGTGGTTCATCTGCTTCTCAACTAACTACATAGTCGTCATATATACCACTTGCTGTTGATAGTTTTGTATATAATTTAATTATAGCTACGGTGCCATAAATCTGGGGGTGTGTGTTTTTTTTTTTTTTGTTTTTTTTTTAAATAAATAAATTTCGTGTTTGTTGTTAACACTAGCTGTTTAAAACGTTTGCAAAACGACATATCGTAGCAAGCGTTGGCCGAAAAGGACCGTGCAGGATGTATTCTACCAAATCAAATCCCATAATCGACAAGAGTAACATATATGGCTAATACTCCTTTCTGCGACGTACTAATCGACATAAACACCACAGATATAAATACTACCACCCCTCACCCTTAAAGTGAATCAGAAAAAATTGGGGGGTCAAGCTGCTCATTTCAGAGATAACGAGTAGCGTATGTGACTACCCTAGTTCCGCACAAAATTGGAGTACTCTATTTTACAGGTACTCCATACATATTTCAAACACAAGGCTACTTGACAGAGTGGTACTAGATGAAATAAAATTGCATACATTGTTTGCTCAGATGAAACTAATTGTTTTACAACCAACACTCACATTTATCACCAACACATGTGTAACAGGACTTGTGGTGTTAACTTCTGTATCAAAAGTTCGGTGCACCTCGGACTTTGACCCAGCTGGAAGTTATTTGGTTTAGTACTGCCTGCAGGGTATATTTCAAGTCACGTGCTAGTAATATGTGTGACTCTGCCTTTAGTAGATCGACGACACCACTAGAGGACATTGATTTATTAATATTCGGTTACTGGGCGTCAAAAATTGGGTAATTCTGACATATAGTCTTAGAGAGGAAACCCGCTACATTTTTCCATTAGTAGCAAAGAATCTTTTATATGCACCATCCCACAGACAAAATAATAAATACCACGGCCTTTGATATACCAGTCGTAGTGCACTGGCTGGAACGAGAAATAGCCCGATGGTCCCACCGACGGAGATCGATTATACTCTGACAGAGAATTAAGCGAGCGGGCTATGTCTAACTGTAATGGTATCAAGTATTCGCGGACAATACGCCTATCTCGTCTTACCAGTGGTAGTTTCTGTGTTCATGCACGGGCGGGACGTAACCCAGCGAAAAAGCGCTCGCTTGATGCACGGTCGGTTTGGGATCGATCCTCGTCGGTGGGCCCATTGGGCTATTTTACGTTCCAGCCAGTGCACCACGACTGGTGTATCAAAAGCCGTGGTATGTGCTATCATGTCTGTGGGATGGTGCATATAAAAGATCTCTTGCTACTAATGGAAATTACCAAATGTTTGACATCCAATAGCCGATGATCAATACATCAGTTGCTTTAGTGGTGTCTTTAAACAAAACAAAACAAAACAAAACAAACAAACAAAAAAACAAACACACAAACATACAAACACACAAACACACACACACACACACACACACACACACACACACACACACACACACACACACACACACACACACACACACTACTGACATTCAGTCCAACATACTTCATATCAACATTACCACGATAATGAGGACAGAAATTTTGTATACAAATACCAAGAGTTCCCTTACTTCGTTTTCTCAGTATATTTATGAAGCGAGGCACCAAGTTTTAGATTTAAAAAAAACAACATATATGTAAGAGGACTGGGTACCAAGTGTCATTATTTTAACTATAATGGTATGGGGCCGGATCGTAACCCAGTGATAAAGCGCTCGCTTAATGCGAGATCGGTTTGGTTTAGGATCGATCCTCGTCGGTAAGCCCATTGGGCTATTTCACGTTCCAGCCAGTGCACCACGACTGGTATATTAAAGGCCGTGGTGTGTGCTATCCTGTCTGTGGGATGGTGCATATAAAAGATCCTCTGCTACTAATGAAAAAATGTAGCGGGTTTCCTATCTAAGACTATATGTCAAAATTATCAAATGTTTGACATCCAATAGCCGATGATTAATAAATCAATGTGCTGCAGTGGTGTCGTTAAACAAAATAAACTTCAGTATATAATGAGAGCAGGATGTTTATGGTAAAAATCTAACTGAAAGTCTTTACTACTTCCTAGTCGTATTATTATTGTTTATATCTATGCTAAGAAAACATACTGATCCGTAAACCTCGTTTTGTGTATAATAATTAATATAGTTGTAAACATAATAGTTTGTCCTTCACTACACTGATTTATTGTTCCAAAAAAGAGATTTTTGTCATCATATCATCATCATCATCATTATTATTCTTTATCATCATCATCTTTAATTTTACTATTATAAAATTTGTTTTCATCTTTAAAATTTGGTTGTAGTAGTAGAGTAGCAGTAGTTTTTGTTGTTGTTGTCTTGTAGTAGTAGTAGTAGTAGTAGTAGTAGTAGTAGTAGTAGTAGTAGTAGTAGTAGTAGTAGTAGTTGTTGTTGTTGTTGTCTTGTAGTAGTTGTAGTAGTAGTAGTAGTAGTAGTAGTAGTAGTAGTAGTAGTTCTTGTTGTTGTTGTTGTTGTTGTTGTTGTTGTTGTAGTAGTAGTGTTAATAGTAGTAGTAGTAGTAATAGTAGTGGTGGTAGTAGTAGTAGTATTGTTGTTGTTGTGTTGGTATAGTAGTAGTAGTATTGTTGTTGTTGTGTTGGTATAGTAGTAGTTGTAGTAGTAGTAGTAGTAGTAGTAGTAGTTGTGTTATTGTAGTAGTAGTAGTAGTAGTAGTAGTAGTAGTAGTAGTAGTAGTAGCAGTAGCAGTAGCAGTAGTAGTAGTAGCAATAGCAGCAGTAGCAGTAGCAGTAGTAGTAGTTGTAGTAGTAGTAGTAGTAGTAGTAGTAGTAGTAATAGTAGTAATAATAGTAGTAGTAATAGTAGTAGTAGTAGTAGTAATAGTAGTAGTAGTAGTAGTAGTAGTAGTAGTAGTAGTAGTAGTAGTAGTAGTAGTAGTAGTAGTAGCAGTAGTAGTAGTAGTAGTAATGGTGGTTGCTGTTGTAGTTGTGACGGGGTGATGGTGGAGGTAGTAGTAACTAACAAGTAACAGTATGGTGGTAGTAGTAACTAACAAGTAACAGTATGATGGTAGTAGTAACTAACAAGTAACATTATGATGGTAGTAGTAACTAACAAGTAAGAGTATGGTGGTAGTAGTAACTAACAAGTAACAGTATGGTGGTAGTAGTAACTAACAAGTAGACGTATGGTGGTAGTAGTAACTAACAAGTAACAGTATGGTGGTAGTAGTAACTAACAAGTAACAGTATGGTGGTAGTAGTAACTAACAAGTAACAGCATGGTGGTAGTAGTAACTAACAAGTAACAGCATGGTGGTAGTAGTAACTAACAAGTAACAGCATGGTGGTAGTAGTAACTAACAAGTAACAGCATGGTGGCAGTAGTAACTAACAAGTAACAGCATGGTGGTAGTAGTAACTAACAAGTAACTGTATGGTGGTAGTAGTAACTAACAAGTAATAGCATGGTGGTAGTAGTAACTAACAAGTAACATTATGGTGGTATTAGTAACTAACAAGTAGCAGTATGGTGGTAGTAGTAACTAACAAGTAGCAGCATGGTGGTAGTAGTAACTAACAAGTAGCAGCATGGTGGTAGTAGTAACTAACAAGTAACAGCCCGGTGGTAGTAGTAACTAACAAGTAACAGTACGGTGGTAGTAGTAACTAACAAGTAACAGTACGGTGGTAGTAGTAACTAACAAGTAACAGTACGGTGGTAGTAGTAACTAACAAGTAACAGTACGGTGGTAGTAGTAACTAACAAGTAACAGTACGGTGGTAGTAGTAACTAACAAGTAACAGTACGGTGGTAGTAGTAACTAACAAGTAACAGTACGGTGGTAGTAGTAACTAACAAGTAACAGTACGGTGGTAGTAGTAACTAACAAGTAACAGTACGGTGGTAGTAGTAACTAACAAGTAACATTACGGTGGTAGTAGTAACTAACAAGTAACAGTACGGTGGTAGTAGTAACTAACAAGTAACAGCATGATGGTAGTAGTAACTAACAAGTAACAGTACGGTGGTAGTAATAACTAACAAGTAACAGCATGATGGTAGTAGTAACTAACAAGTAACAGTATGGTGGTAGTAATAACTAACAAGTAACAGTATGGTGGTAGTAGTAACTAACAAGTAACATTATGGTGGTAGTAGTAACTAATAAGTAACAGTATGGTGGTAGTAGTAACTAACAAGTAGCAGTATGATGGTAGTAGTAACTAACAAGTAGCAGCATGGTGGTAGTAGTAACTAACAAGTAGCAGTGGTAATTCACATTAACAGCAGTAGTAGTAGTTGTTGTTATTATTGTGACGGGGTGATGATGGTGGTAGTAGTAACTAACAAGTAACAGTGGCAGTTCACAGTAACAGCAGTAGTAGTAGTAGTAGTAGTAGTTGTTGTTGTTGTTGTTTTGGCGGGGTGATGGTGGTGGTAGTAGTAACTAACAAGTAACAGTGGCAGTTCACAGTAACAGCAGTAGTAGTAGTAGTAGTAGTAGTAGTAGTAGTAGTAGTAGTAGTAGTAGTAGTAGTAGTAGTAGTAGTAGTAGTAGTAGTAGTAGTAGTAGTTGTTGTTGTTGTTGTTTTGGCGGGGTGATGGTGGTGGTAGTAGTAACTAACAACTAACAGTGGCAGTTCACAGTAACAGCAGTAGTAGTAGTTGTTGTTGTTATTGTGACGGGGTGATGGTGGTGGTAGTAGTAACTGACAAGTAACAGTGGCAGTTCACAATAACAGCAGCAATAGTAGTAGTAGTTGTTGTCGTTGTTGTTGTTATTGTGGCGGGGTGGTGATGGTGGTAGTAGTAACTAACAAGTAACAGTGGCAGTTCACAGTAACAGCAGTAGTAGTAGTAGTAGTAGTAGTAGTAGTAGTAGTAGTAGTAGTAGTAGTAGTAGTAGTAGTAGTAGTAGTAGTAGTAGTAGTAGTTGTTGTTGTTGTTGTTTTGGCGGGGTGATGGTGGTGGTAGTAGTAACTAACAAGTAACAGTGGCAGTTCACAGTAACAGCAGTGGTAGTAGTTGTTGTTGTTATTGTGACGGGGTGATGGTGGTGGTAGTAGTAACTGACAAGTAACAGTGGCAGTTCACAATAACAGCAGCAATAGTAGTAGTAGTAGTAGTAGTTGTTGTTGTTGTTATTGTGGCGGGGTGGTGATGGTGGTAGTAGTAACTAACAAGTAACAGTGGCAGTTCACAGTAACATCAGTAGGTTTTATCCCTCGTGTTGTTGTGAGATCTGCGATGTTTATTGCTTTAATAACTCGAACAGATCGTGGGAACAACTCTGGTGTTTCCTATCACTCTTGGGACTTTGCAGTTTTCCCGTTTAACATCCAACTCAATCCCAACTCTAAATTAATAAATTGATTCTGACACGACGCTAGAGCAGTACAAATTTAATATTCTCAACTTTCGTATTGTCAGTTAAGGAACAGTAAGATGTATACAGCTAGGTAAAAATTAAGCATCACTGTTAATCTATATAAAAAGAATGTACCGTTAGTATAATGTACCACTGGAATATATGTATATGCATAAGCGTTTTCGCAAGTGAGGCGCAGAAAAAATAAAGGGGCGGGAAAACGCGAAAGGGGTCTCAGCGCCATCTAAAACGGGCCAGCAAGAACATTGGATTCATAATTTAAAAAATGTTGAAGTCTCTTTCGAGTATAATGACCAATTAGTAAACTGCAAAATAAGGCACTAACAATTTGACCGTGACCCTCTGTTTAGTTTTCAGGGTATTGGGGCATTTCTTTGGGGCATTGCGGCAACTTTCCGCATGGCAGACGTTTAATTCGAGCCCTGACTGCGTACGAGATATGTGTGTGTGTGTGTGGGGGGGGGGGGGAGGTCAGGAGTCAACTGCCCCCACCCCAGGCTGGAGCAAATGTTTGAATTCGAGTGAAAACGAAAAATGAGCTGGCCTGAAACCTTTCCACCCATGTAAAAAAAAGTGTAGTGATTTTTTTAGAAAAAAATGTAGTAGTTTGCAACCCTGTTCGTCAACAAATGTTGCTACTATGAATGAACGTCATTATCAAGATTCGGGCATTTTCGTTTAGTTCGGGTAAAACTCAGCCTACCTCCTTAAAAATGGGATATGACACGCCTATGCCACCTATATCCAATGTACTGTACATATTTTCCTACCTGCATGCATACAGTGTACTGTTCTATAGATACACCGTTCAAGACTTCCCGTGATTATTACACGGGCCGACTGGGCTATTTCTTGTTCCAGCCAGTGCACCACGACTGGCATATCAAAGGATGTGGTATGTAGTGCCTTGTCTGTGGGATGGTGCATATAAAGATCCCTTGCTGCTAATCGAAAAGAGTTGCCCATGAAGTGGCGACAGTGGGTTTCCTCTCTCAATATCTGTGTAGTCCTTAACCATATGTCTGACGTCATATAACCGTAAATAAAATGTGTTGAGTGCGTCGTTAAATAAAACATTTTTTTATTATTATTACACGGAATTTGAGTACGCTTTACGAAAGTCTAGTTACGTGCTGTGAAACACAGAATAACAAAATAAACACCACAATTCTGACGATGCCCCGTCCTTCGTCCGAAGGGGAAAAAACAACACAAGCCATCAGACTACAGGCTGGTAGGTACAGGATTCGCAGCCCGGTACCGGCTCCAACCCAGAGCGAGTTCTTAAGGGCTCAATGGGTAGGTGTAAGGCCACTACACCCTCTTCTCTCTCACTAACCACTAACCGACTAACAACTAACCCACTGTCCTAGACAGACAGCCCAGATAGCTGAGGTGTGTGCCCAGGACAGCGTGCTTGAACCTTAATTGGATATAAGCACGAAAATAAGTCGAAACGAAATGGAGAAGAACAAAAGGTGTCCTAGTTTCAGACACATGCCATCTAAACTGAATGAAATATCACAAACATATAGCAATACGGTCATCATTAATTTCATTGCCTTCAATTTAAATAGTTTGCTTAATATTATGTTAGTGTAAATAAACTTAAGTGTGGTGTTACATCGCCTGGTATTATAAATTGTATCTGTACATCTCTGCAAAGTTGCAATTGTATATACATAAGCGTACGGACTTACAATTGTATGTGCGTGTGGGGGGGGGGGGTGGAGGGGTCTGATTTCACGCTGAATTAAACGAAAATGCCCAAATCTGGATAATGACGGTTATTCATGTTTGTATTACTACTTAACAGCTATATTATTATTATATATTAAAAATAATAATGTAAGTCGAATGATGGAAATAGATTGTGATAAACGTTTCAGCCAGTTAATTTTGCCCAAACGCTGCCATCGATTTTTCCCGAATGCGAACATTTTTCTCCAGCACTGACCTCCTCTCACACACCCCCACACACACACACCGTGTCGTACGCTTAAAGGGAGGAACCAGGCGTGTGTGCTGGAATTTTAGCAGGGGAGATCTAGTCTGTGACAAGCGAAAATTATAGGGTATAGGGGGTCGTGTCATGCTTCCCTAGAAAATTCTCTCTCTCTCTCTCTCTCTCTCTCTCTCTCTCTCTCTCTCTCTCTCTCTCTCTCTCTCTCTCTCTCTCTCTCTCTCTCTCTCTCTCTCTCTCTCTCTCTCTCTCTCTCTCTCTCTCTCTCACACACACACACACACATACACACATACGAGCCTCAAACACATGGGTGTATGGGGACTCTTTGATTTAGGAGGGCTGGAGGGGTTGATTTGCCCGAAATTTTACCCAGATAAAAATTTCCCGAATTTTCCCCACTGTTTTGCCCGAATTTGGGGAGGGCAATTGCCCCCCCCCCCCCCCCCCCCCCCCCGGGGGTCGTACGCCCATGCTCAAACACCAGATTTGGCAATATGACCCATCAATGTACAGATATGTATAGTAACTATGGTGTATTGTACAAATGATCTCCAATAGTCTATGTATTTGTGATACAAAGAGTTTACATAGGTGGGTTTATTTTCTCATCTACCATTTCGTTCCATTTCTCGAAACTGCAGTCTGTTTCAGTGTTCGTGAGTGATATTTTTTTTTTTTTTGCAACAACCGTAAACGATAATGGATCGTTAATGCCCGGATCATTATTGAGATTGCAGTATTCAGTTAGCAATAAACTCCACCAAGACTTCATTATATTAAAAATATATACTAAAAAATTTAATGTATTTAAGAGAAATGCGGACGTCGAGACATTAAGTACTATTTACTGCATTGAAAAGTATTTGGTTTTATGAGCCAGTATATTTGAGACGGCTATTAAATAGTTTACTACCCGCCGAGAATAGAAAGAAGACTATTAAAAGTTATGCTGTAGGGTGTATACCACCAAATCAAATCCCACACACTATAATAGTAACATGTGTGGCTAAAACTCCTACCTGCAGCATATCAATCGACATAAACACCATGGATATAAATGCTATCGCCCCGTACCCTTAAAGTGCATCAGCTGCTCATTTCAGAGATAACGGATAGCGTCTATGACTACCCTAGTTCCGCAAAAAAAATTGAGTACTTTTTAACAGGTACAAAAGTTTAGTATTTTTTCTTACAGGTGCCCCATACATGTTCTAAGCACAAGGCTACTTGGTGAGATAAAACTGCATACATTTTTTGCCCAGATGAAACTAATTTTGTGTACAGCCAACACACTCACCAATCACAGGACTTGTGGTGTTAACTTCTCTATCAAAAATGCACCTCGAACTTTGACCCAGCCGGAAGTTATTTGGTTTAGTACTATCTGTAGGGTGTAGAACGTCTCTAGTTACACTATGAATAATACTGATCTACAAACAGTTTAAAGACAGTCTGAACGTGAAGACAATTGAATAATAACCGTATTGTTTGAAAAGCAGAATAGTAGCGTATGTGCCTTAATATTATTAGAATAGCGGTACGTAGCGCCCTTAGTTTTTAGGCTAGCCGTTAGATATTATGTTTGTCTAGTCAAAGAAAACCTCTGTGTGTGTGTGTGTGTGTGTGTGTGTGTGTGTGTGTGTGTGTGTGTGTGTGTATGTTTGTGTGTGTTTGTGTGTGTGTGAACTGTCCTTACTATTACTCGTTTGATGTCTTAGGATTGGAAAACAGAAAAGAAACATTAATGTTTTTGGAGGGGTTTTTGGGGTTGTTTTTTGTTATTGTTGTTGAGGGGTTTCTTGGGGGGAGGTTGGGTTTATTTTGTGGGGTGTTTTTTTTTTTGGGGGGGGGTGTTTGTTGTTGTTGTTTTGTTTGTTTTTGTTGTTGTTGTTGTTGTTTCTTCATTAACTCAATAAAGTCGTACATAATGGTCGTACCTAAATGATAGGAGAAATGTTCCGAATGGCGAGATACCACAACTCTTTTTTTAAAAAGGAGATGTTTTATTTAACGACGTACTCAACATATTGTATTTACAGTTATATGGCGTCGGACATATGGTTAAGGACCACACAGATATTGAAGGAGGAAACCCGCTGTCGCCATTTCATGGGCTATTCTTTTCGATTAGCAGCAAGGGATCTTTTATATGCACCATCCCATAGACAGGATATCACATACCACGGCCTTTGATGTACTAGTCGTGCTGCACTGGCTGGAGCGAGAAATAGCCCAATGGGCCCACTGACGAGGCTCGATCCCAAACCGACCGCGCATCAAGCATCAAGGCTACGTCTCGCCCCCCCCCCCCCCCTTTTTTAAAAAGCAGTTACATTGCTATTGTTGTTCTTCTGCTGCCATTTTGAGAGGATCCTTCCATACACATTTTAACAGATGTAGCTTTCAGTTGTCTTGACATATTAATTGGTACTTAAGTAAACATTTAAGTTTTGACGCATCATGGCTCATTGTAATGATATCAACCACGCATACCACGTTAACAACATACTCTTTGTACAGACCTAGAGTCACAGCAACCGAGTACCATCATGTAGTAACATCACAATGGACATAAATTACAAAAATCCGTTAACAAATGCTGACTTTGTTTATCAATAGAAGTCCGGGAAGATATCTCCAAATACGTGTGTGTGTGATTCACGTCCTGTTTGCGAATTATCTGGATTCTCTCAACTTCTGTGACTGAAGAGCTATCTAGCTTCCGAGCCCGGTTATTCTTCATCTTGATCATTAGCGATAGGTTTCCTGTGTACTTTTGGTGATGATAAATTACAGGCATGCAAGGATGGCAGGGGATAACGAAATAATGCGATATAAAGAGTCTAATGACATTTCATGTTTTGAAGATCAAACCTGGAACAGCATTATATAATATTGATGGTCCTGGTGTAAAGGGACATTCCTGAGTTTGCTGCATTGTAAGATGTTTCAGACTAATACAATATTCCTACGATTAAACTTACATAGTAAATATATTTTCTTGTTTAGAATATCAATGTCTCTATATTCAATATGTTTCTGGTTGTCTTAATATTTGTAAGAAGCCCAAACTGGATTAGGAAATAACATGAAATTTAACCTAGTACAAATATTAGAACGATCAGAAACACATTTAATATACAGCCACTAGTAGTTTATGCAGAAAAAATATAGTTGATATGTAATTACAGTCGTTAAAAAGTCTCTGTTAGTTAATAGCATCTTAAAAATTGCAGAAAACTCGGGAATGTCCCTTTAAGAAAGAAAGAAAACTGTATACGGTCTATTTTAGCAGCAATTGCTTATTTATATAGTATGCGTTTTCTAAAAGACAAAACAGTAGTTATCGTTGCTTGTCATATAATAGCCGTGGAGCACCAGTTGAAACTGGAAATAACCCCACGCCGCTACATGGTCAATGCAACAATTAGAATTTGGACTGTTGGCTTTAAGTACATAAATATCTCGCTTTTAAAAAAAAAAACACCATACAGTAAAGTACACTTATAACGATCGTGCTTAGAACGAACTACTGCATAGAACGAACTGATCGTAAAGTCCCGTTTTATCTCATCCCTATATATTAATACTAGTAACCAACTTATGCAAATGTGTACAACAAGCAACTGCTATAACGAACTAATTATCATGGTCCCTTCCGGTTCGTTATAAGAGTACTGTATATTCTACCGTCAGAAAGAAAGGTTGGAGGTTGTGAAGAATAGATCATTCAGTGTCATGGTTACATACCAGACTGGCGCGCGCGCGCGTGCGTGCGTGCGTGTGTGTGTGTGTGTGTGTGTGTGTGTGTGTGTGTGTGTGTGTGTGTGTATATATATACACACACACACACACACAGTATATATACACACACACACACACACACACACACATACAATGTATATATAATTATAACCTCGGCTCGAGAGGGCTGGTTATCTCCATGACAGTCATATTTTGAGGGAAAAGTCCAATATAAAGCCACAAGACCCTATCTAAACTTTTCTTTCCAGTGCGTAACCGGGTTACATTTAGTTATATATAATTATATTACATAATTCGAGGGAAGGGGAGGGGGCAGCTCTTTGGACAGGTGGCTCAATTATTACGCATTCTAACGTAGGATTTCTACCGTCTCTGTGGCATCTGCTGTGTGGAAACCAACTCCAGGGACTGAATCAGTAGCTGCGTGCGGGGAAGATGTGACAAATTACAGGACAAGTAAGAAACAATAAAGCTCTGTTTGCCAATGACATTTATGATCACCCCAGCTGAGTTTGTCTGGTCGTCTGGATGCTGAACGCGCAGATTTCAGAATATTTGTGTCTGCGTCTCTCAAACCGCTGACTTTTATCAGCCATCGGCGTCTGCGCAGAGAATACATTAATAGCATTCCATGGTACTCACATGAAATATTAACGGAAGCAATAAAAATTTACTTCAGGTGCATTTTTTTATGTGAATCATTTTGCACTTGGCTAAGTCTGCAAAATCAGTACGGGAGTCCTTTTTTCTTATTATTTAAAACAAACTTAGGAAACACAGTTAGTGGATTTACTACCAATATATTTTGCGCAAAGAGTTCATTTGTTGGCTTGTTGGTTTTGTACAGATCCTTGTGTGAAGGCTAATTATTTGGAATAGGAACTACATTATTAAGCTTAGTGATAGCCAAGGTGTTATTTTAAAAAATGACAATTGCTTTTCCACCAGCAGTGCAAATGGTTTAGCTGTAATGAGGCTTGGTATTCGTACACCGGGTTTTTTTCCTTGTGACAAAAGTGGGGCGCGATCAATTTGGGTAATCTTGAAACAAGCTGATTTTGTGAAAAATTTAATAGCTAAACCTTTATTGAAATGAGTGTTTTTGTAAGGTTTGATGAGCAAAATTTCCATAAATATATGTGCAATATCTGCCAAATCCCGCTTGGTTGTGCTTTGTATGGTTGTGAACATTGTCAAAAATGCACCCAAAACCATGCAGTTTGGGAACATTGTGATGAAAGTAACACAAATATTTAACTAAACATATTTAAAATGAATCCTCTTTATATGACCCTTTTTTGTAATTACCTTGAGACTAAAAAATACCTGTATTTTTCTTTATTTTTTAAACCATAGGTGGGCATTTAGGATGCCAGGGGCTGGCATGCCTAAATCTCAGCTAAAAATTCACAAATAACTGTGGTCTTCTACACGTACTTATAACTTTTCAAGTGAATTTAAGTGAAGTGATTTTAATGTTTGTGAACCATTACTTTTACACTGATGTTTTTTTAAAACATCTTTTTCATTTCTTTTCATACTTTTGCAAGAGTGTAAACAGATACCCAAGGAAGAAAAAAAATGTTTTATTTAACGACGCACTCAACACATTTTATTTAGTTATATGGTTAAGGACCACACAGATATTGAGAGAGGAAACCCGCTGTCGCCACTTCATGGGCTACTCTTTTCGATTAGCAGCAAGGGATCTTTTATATGCACTATCCCATAGACAGGATAGCACATACCACGGCCTTTGATGTACCAGTCGTGGTGCACTGGCTGGAGCGAGAAATAGCGCAATGGGCCCACAGGCGGGGATCGATCCCAAACCGACCGCGTATTAAGCGAGCGTTGTACCACTGGGATACGCCTCGCCCCAGATACCCAAGATGTGAATGAATGATTCCCAATCGCCAAGGAATGTCATTCGCCAAGTCGCCAAATGGGAATTAAAGTTGAATTTCTCAAATATAATTTTTTTTATTAGTTAGTAGAAAAAACCCTCCACCCCCACCCCCACCAACACCCCCAAAACACACACACACACACACACACACACACACACACACATACGCACACACACGCACGCACGCACACACACACATACGCACACACACACGCACACACACATACACACATACATACATACGCACACACACACACACACGAATAAACAAAACAACAATAAACAAATAAACACAAACAACAACACAACACAACAAAAACAAAAAACAAATATACAAAACAAACAAAACCCAATTTAAAATTGCAAAAAAATATATATATTTCTTTGCATGGCCTTAATGGTGTTGCATTTAATTTGATTAATTGAAACTTGAGTTAATTGCCAGTACAATTTGTAATTCAGCTAAAGCCATGCACATTGTATTTGAGCTATATCAAAACGGACTGTCACGTCATTTTCGAAGTTCATTAACGTTTTCATATTTACTTTTCCATATTAGAACCGCGAAGGACATGTTCACTAAAAGTATTTATGATCAGCTGAGGTGTTAGTGGTTCATGAGGGCAAACAACAACTATGTCTGTTCGTATGTATATATCCACTGAGCAGGTTTAGACTTGTCAAACCAGTCATCGGAATGACATTTACAATTATGAGGAGTGGCAGTCCTCCTACAGACAACACCTAGAACAGTGATTCGTCGGAGTAGTCACGACTATGTAGAAACATCACTCGACTCCGTCTTGTGTAGAGGTACTGTTTTTAATGCATTAAATGTTTTGTCGCTTAGATGGTTAAGGATAATAAAAGATACACAAAATAATGTCAAAACTGATTCAGGTTTGGGTTGTTGTTGGGTTGTTGTTTTTTTGGGGGGGGGGTTTGTTGGAGGTTTTTTTTTGTGTGTTTTTTTTTTTTTTGGGGGGGGGGGTTGTTGGAGGTTTTGTTTTGGGGTGGTTTTTTTGCTCTAATTTATTTTTAGTAAATACAGAATGTTAGTTAATGATTGCAGAGGATTTTCATAATCTCACCATCATCACCACCATCACGTTCAGATAGAACACATCGTCCCACAAATGCTCTCTCTCTCTCTCTCTCTCTCTCTGACGACCAGGGCAGTTACATGTAGTTAGAGCGCCAGGACAGTTAGTTAGAGCGCCAGGACAGTTAGTTAGAGCGCCAGAAGAGCTAATTAACCTTGATAGCGTCTGTAATTGAGATTCACTGTACACGGAAACGATCTGTTAACCCTCTCCAGTGCCCCGCTATCGGGGAACTGATTGCGCAGCTAATAATTACTATTAGGCATCACCATTACACATAAGCGACACAACAATCGTATTACGAACATCATTAATTTTCTTATTTATGTCATTTCTAATAGCAATAACTGTCGAGGCTGAATTTTCAATCATGTCCAAATGAAAATATTTCAGGCATAAAGCGATTTAAGTTAACACTTTTTTGTACAGTTTGTAGTGGATACATGATGATAAATGTAACAGTTTCATGGCGTTTTGGTTGCACAGAAAAAAAAATCACTTTGTGTTAATTTCAACGTAGTTACTGTCGTTATAAATTCTGCACCAAATTTCTCAGTATTGAGAGAACAATGTCACTGTCATTTATTTTCTAGTGTGGTTACAAAATAACTCACCAAAAAATATATATAATCAGATTGATCAGGCGGTAGCACTGTTTTAAGAGAGAGAGAGAGAGAGAGAGAGAGAGAGAGAGAGAGAGAGAGAGAGAGAGAGAGAGAGAGAGAGAGAGAGAGAGAGAGAGAGAGAGAGAGAAATAAGAAAAGAAGACATACTAATTAAATATTAAAGCGGTCAATCTATTCGTACTCTTCAAAGAAATTAGAAAGGTTTTTCAGTATGTTATATTATATTTTTACGTGTGTGCATATACTAAAATATCAGGTGAGCCAAAAATTACTACTACAGAATGGTCGTTTTAAAAACACAAAACAGTTTGTTTTGTTTTTTAATAAAACCATATTTGAAAAAAAGGGGACAAAAAATGGGGACAGCGCCTGAGTATAGAGATTTTATTTTATCCTTAAACAAAATGAGAAAAGCAGAAAAAACCCATCATTTTTTTTTTAAATTAAACAATTGGTTTTTTTTTTGGGGGGGGGTTGTTATGAGGGGGGGTTTGAGAGAATTAAGGAAAATATTCAAACAGTTTTAAGTGTTACAAATGTGTATCTAAAAATAGCATTCCGGAAACGGCGATCAATCTTGTACTTCTCAAGCAAACCGACATTTACAAGACAGGTTACAAACAAAACTTTGTTAGCTAGACTTCGGGCAGTTATTCTGAGAATCAACCCCAAGAAACCAAACATTAAGTGACTTTGACCGATAAGACTGCAGTGGAAGTCCGACAAATGCCAGGCCAATACGTTATCTTGGCTCAAGTGATATCAGCCACGATATGTCACTGCCAATTGGACAAAATGGCATTGTTATCTTATTATATAATGCAGTGCATAACACAATATCACGATTATTAAACACGTAACATACCTTCCAAAGGTCAAGCGGTGTAAATAACTGATACAAGAGGTTATTGTAATTGTTTAACTGATATAACATCTTCGTAATACCTTTATATACAAAAGCAGTATGGATATGTGTAATTTCTTTGTTTTTTAATGTTGTCATTTTCTTTTCTTCTTCAAGTGTGATAGCGGGGCATTTGTGATCGAGTAAAAAGAGAATCGGCGTACGATAGATGTATGGTCAGTTTGCCGAATCATGCATGTTTAGTGCGAATTTAAGATGTCTGTTTTGAAGACGTCACCTTATTTGGATTTTAACGACCCATTTGCTGTCGTAAATGAAGAATATAACGACACCAGTTAATTATCTGTAAATTGAAAGAAGTTATAACATTTCAACAGCGGAGAGGCACACAATAGTTATAGCACGTTGAACATTTTGTAATGCATAAATATACAATATCAGCGGAGAAACCTGAGAATTAAAAAAAAAAATAATAATAACATTTTGAAACGATTATTCACACGCAGCATCAACATATCTGTGACCGCGTGCACGTGTTTATAATTTATATACATATGGTAAATATTTCTACCTGTCACAAAGATTAAACTCTTTTTATGCCCATTTAAGGTGGTATTTATTTAAAGCATTAAACCATAACGTCCCTCGACGTATTACCCTATTGGAATGACAGACGACATAAAAACAAGGTCCTGCGCTGTTATGATGCATCAGGTGACAAAACCATTACCTGCACATCTTACACAAGTGTCTTTAACGTCTCTTGCAGGTGGGACATACACGCAGTGACTGCCAAATTAGACAAAATGCAATTAATAGATCACGATGCAAGAGCCTCGTGAACAAGGACGATAAGTGTATGATATGGGGTTCAGGGGGCTAACTGTCCCCACCCTCCACCCCCGCAGTACTGGAGCAATCCTTCGCACGAGATCGCGCTAAAAAGTAGGAGACATTCAGGCAAAATGTGCTGGCCTGAAACCTTTTCGCTATGTACATCCATGATTTTTCTTACAGTATTACTTGTGATCCATGTAAACATGCACAGTGATTCGTTAACTCTATATAGCTGGTAGTAATGTAAAATATGAATAAACGTTGGTATCAAGATACGGGCAATAGTAACATGGTTAAAGCTGCTATATGCGGCGTTTCAATCAACATATAGGCCATAAATATAAATACTACAATCCCTTAAAAACATGGCATAATCTTTTTAAGTCTTTTTGCACTACTCTGCGAGATCGCAAAGCTGCAAGAATTTAGTGAATTAGGCCCTTGGCCTCGTATTGATAAGACGGCGTAGCCCAGTGGTAAAATGCTCGCATGATGCTCGATCAGTTAAGGATCGATGCACTTCGGTGAACCAATTGGGCTATTTTGACGTTCTAGTCAGTGCACCAAAACGGGTATATCAAAGGCCGTGGTATGTGCTATCCTGACTGTGGGATAGATATCGCTTGCTACTAATGGAACAAATGTAGCAGGCTTCCCCAAAGACTATATGTTAAAATTACCAATGTTTGACAACCAATAGCCGATGATTAAGAACTCAATGTGCTCTAGTGGTGTCGTTAAACAAAACAAACTTTTAACTCTATCGTATTCATAAACGTACTTAAAGAGATATTCCTAAGTTTGCTGCATTGTAAGATGTTTCCGACTAATAAAATATTTCTACGATTAAACTTACATATTAAATATATTTTATTGTTTAAAATATCAGACGGGTGTCTGTATATTCAATGTGTTTCTGGTCATCTCAATATTTGTAAGAAGCCCAAAGTGGATTTTGTCTTCAAATAATTTCGTACGTACAAAAAAATAATTTTTTTGCAAATAAAATTAAATTTAACATTGTACAAATATTACAACGATCAGATCAGAAACACGTTTAATATACATCCACTAATATTTTATGCAGAAAAATATATTTGATATGTAATTACAATCGTTAAAAAGTCTCTGTTAGTCCATAACGTCTTAAAAATTGCAGCAAATTCAGGAATGTCCCTTTAAGACAAAATATGACGTACATTGTACAATTACTTGGAAATTAATTCAACACCACCTGTTTTGATCATATCACTTCGCAAGTAATTGTGACCACTTGCTGGAAACAAAACACACAGCGGATATTGAAAACGATTGACAGCAAGTGTCACTGACGTTACATCAAGATATAATGCACTCTAGAGAAAAAGACGGAGTCCGTAAATATGCATAAAAATGAATGGCAATTAACTATGGAGCTGAAATTACACAAGCTGTGATTCCCATAAGTAGTTTATTCGTGTCATCTCGGTTAATACCCAGTAGATGCATAGTATGTAAAAACTATCAACATCAGGTTTAAACTCCGTCGGCACGAACAGCTATTTCTAGGCGCGTTTTTGGCTACAGTACAATTCATGTGGTGCTTGATTAATGTCTAGGTGTATACTTTAAGTATGTATAGTCCGTCCCACAGGGAACGCCTTTTTCATACTGTGAAATTTGCTACAAGTTATTTATTTCTGAGCCTATTGCTTTGTAAATTGCACACAAAAATAGTACTTTTCTTCTTACGTTAAACCAAACAAAACATATTTACAAAAAACATGTTTTATAGAATGATGGGACGGACTATAGGCAAGTATCATACATTGAATTAAGTACGTCTATGAATACGGAGCGGATGCCAAATATTATTGCATGATACTAGTATACAGTGGCGGATCCAGTATTGAATTGAAAAAGGGTCACCGGGCTGTAAAGCTGGCGGGTGATAGGCTAGTATTAAATATTGAATTTAAAAAATATATATATTGTCACACCAGGTAGTAGCGGATACAGGATTTGTCTAGGGAAGAGGTGCTTACAATGGGTACCCACTAACAGTATCCAGTACACTAACAATGTTATATACATGAATTACCCAGAGACGGATCTAGGGGGGCAGCGGCCCGCCCCCATAAATTTTAATTTTTTTTTTTTTTTACGAACATCTCCAAACCTCCCCCAAAGTTCCACTGGCATTCCGCCTCATGCCATTGCCTCCCCCCCCCCCCCCCCCCCCCGCCCTCAAATGGATTTTTCTGGATCCGCCAGTTACCAAAATTATAATCTTCCACAGAAATATCAAGCGGACCACTGTAAACATGTTGTTAAAAACAATAAAAAGAAAGAAATGTTTTATTTAACGACGCACTCAACACATTTTATTTACGGTTATATGGCGTCAGACATATGGTTAAGGACCACACAGATTTTGAGAGGAAACCCGCTGTCGCCACTACATGGGCTACTCTTTCCGATTAGCAGCGAGGGATCTTTTATTTGCGCTTCCCACAGGCAGGATAGCACAAACCATGACAATTTCGGAGGGGGTGCTAACCTACAACATACTCGAAAGCAGTTCTTCGATCAAATTAACATAAACTGAATTGAACTGAACTGAAGTAACCTCGCCAACATTTCTTGTATAGTCATATTAATAAGCCAGGGTGGAGCATGGGAGTCTTGACCCTCCTCAGTCACACACACACACACACACACGCACACACGCACACACACACACACACACACACACACACACACACACACGTGGGTGGCCCCTTAATATACAATCCTTGCTACGCTAATACCTACGCACCCCAATTCCGACTTCTGATAAAAAAAAAAAATAATAAAAAAAACAAACAAAAAAACAAACAACAATCAAACACTTACCTTTATTGATGTATCCCTTCAGCACTAGTTAAGTGAAAAAGATTACAAAAGAACAGCACAGTTAGCAATCGTCATTATGTAGTAGTAGATCCATGCAACGATATTTTAAAGCAATAGGCCTACACATTTAAAATAAATATGATTATTAAATGCCAAACAGCGATTCTGTTCGCACATTTCTGAAGTTAAAACTGTATTCAAAAGAATGTACGTAGTATCACTTTGTTTGACATCAATAAGCATATAATTAGAACGTCAAAGCATTGTTGACGTCATGTCAAAGGACTGTTTCCGGCCATTTTCGTAACTTGACGGAAAATGTCGAAATACCATTAAAATGGTCACCCCAGCGCGCGCGCTCACACTCATACACACACACACACACACACACGCACGAACGCTTTTAATCCGCACCTGATATGGAATAAATTTAGTACAGGTCTATGTACAGTAATAATCCATCGTCTATCAACGGCAAACATAAAGTAAACGGTAGGCCTACATAAAAAGTATTCGCTGAATGCGTTAAGACAAGTCCTTTTTTTCTTCTGTTGAATTCAAACTGTAACGTTACATATTAATCCGGTCATCAGTATTGGGCGTTTCAATAATATACATTAAAAAAAAATGAAATGAAATTATTTGGATGGGGTTTTTTTGTAGTTTTTTTTATCATTATTATTATTGGTTTTTTAGCATGTAGGCCGAAATCAAAGTTTAATCTTTAGACTACACGTCACAAGAAAAATGATTTTTTGGTTATGATGAAACTTTGAAACTGTCGCTTAAAGTAGATTATATTAAAACTGCAATCCAGCTTCATATGTATTATTTAACCATTTAGAATATACCATTAACATTAATTTTATTCCTGTCGACAGCATAATTTTGGCTACACTCATACATCACCCTCAAAAGTGTATTCTTCTTCACTATAAAACCGTTGAGCAGGTCGTTTTATGGTTTTCGTCTATTGTCTATGATGTGCAATACATTGAAAAAAAAAGAAGAAAAAAAAACTCAGATGTAATAGGTATAACTGGCCATTTTCAAGTTACAGTACTTGTTATTTGATGTCACTTTTATGCAATCTTTGCCAGGAAAGGCGAGTGATCAGTCTTCAACACTCGCATAGAAAGTTTTAGGAGAGTGGCAAATTGATCGTCTTGCAATAAGAATTTATTTAGAACTTCACAAGATTCTCCCTTAGCATCCATTCAGGAGAGCAACTACTGCTCCCCTTGATTCTGCTTATGGTAAACACCGTTTATGAATACATTATTGTGAAGAAATGAAATATAAAGAGATTTTCTGTAACCACAGAATTGTATTACCTTTAAAACAATATATTACATTTGCAATGCAATATAATATTCCAGTACAAACATTAGAATATATGTATATATATATATTGCCATTGATCTATCAGAAAAGGCTGATGACTTCATTTCAGATCAATTGTAATGTAAGAATAACCATATTAATATAGTAATTGATGCACCAGATCATTCTTTTAAACAATATACATACTGGTTTAAGTGTTACAATTATACTTCATGACAAGTACTATAATGTATTCACCCTCCACCCCATCCCCACCCCCCAAAAGGGGGGGGGGGGGGTGGGAGAGAAGAAGCAACTGAGAATATGCATAAACAATTAAAGAAGATCATTTGTTGTAACTCATATTGTTTAGTAGGTGGAGAAATGGCTTGGAGACGCCAGCGAAAATCACGTTTCTTGGTTTTTATTACGGTAATGACTTCCGAGACATATTGTTGACTTGTCTATTATTAATTATTAATAAACGTCATATACATGTATGCATAGGACTGTTAGTACTACTATTACAGTGCACTCTTCTTATCTAAACCAGCTTCAAGGGCGCACCCGACTCGGAGCCGGTTTATCCCAGTAGCATGTGCAACGGGCCCCACGCTTCAAGGGGTCCCGCGGAAATGTTTACATTTATTTCCCCCCCAGATCATTTCCTCCCTCTGCACGAGGGGGTTGCTAAATATATATATACTGGGAAGGGGTCTCCTCTGTTATTTGTGCTACAGGCCCCTCGGATCCTTAAACCGGTTCTGCACCGATTAGACGTGCTGGTTACCCGGTGCTTTTTTTTTTTTGGGGGGGGGGGGGGGGGGTGAGGAAACTAAGAGGAAATGGATACACAGACCAACTGTAAAAAGAAAATTACAACGTGGTGGGTTTTTTTTAGGTCCCCTGGTACCACTGCCCCCCTCCCCACCCACCCACCCCACCTTGGATCTGCCTCTGATTTTATTTCAGCTATAATTGTCACTGAATGGGACTCTGTGATCATGATGCCAGTTTACACAGAAATCTCGATTATACAGATGCTGGTTTGGACAGAGACCACTGTAATATAAAACCATAATAAAATAATACATTTATAATAGAAGTGTGCATATTAATTAATAATGAATAACAGACCAAATCTGTGATATATATGTAACAGTATTTTTATTGATGATAACACACAGTAAATCCATGTAGTAGTATGTACATTAATTTTATTACAGATTTGTTACTGGTTATCGATCACTATGTAAATGATGTCTGTAGGCTACTATCGTGACTACTTTACTAAAAGGTTTTGTGCTTGTGCTTGTATTAAAAGAACAGGGTGGGATGTAGCCCAGTGGTAAAGCCCTCGTTGATGCGCGTTCGGTCTGGGATCGATCCCAGTCTGTGGGCCCATTGGGCTATTTCTCGTTCCAGCCAGTACATCAAAGGCTGTGGTATGTACTACCCTGTCTGTGGGACGGTGCATGTAAAAGATCCCTTGCTGCTAATCGAAAAGAGTAGCCCATGAAGTGGCAACAGCAGGTTTCATCTCCCAATATCTGTGTGGTCCGTAACCATATTTCTGACGCCATATAACCGTAAATAAAATGTTTTGAGTGTGTCGTTAAATAAAACATTTCTTTCTTTTGTATTCAAAGAAAAACAAATTTAACAACACCTCAACCCTTTTTAAATTACAGCTACAGTATTTAAGCCTAAAGCACACTGAAACTGGGTCTGGATCTAGCATAGTCGCAAGTGTTGCAAAGACAACATCCCTGGCGTATTTTAACACCAAGGTTCTGTAACAGTTACGTGTTACGAAAATGATAGATCTTTAGATATACTTTCTCCTATAAACACCAACAATAATTATGAGAATTCCACATAGATTAATATATGCCTTTCCAGCTGTTTATTAAGAAAACTGAAAAAGTAAGGTTCGAACATTGTGCAGCTGCATGTCTGGTAGAGTGAAAACATATAGTGCATGTCCTATGTCGTCTCTTGCCAGTCTGTACATGTAGTTTTTGCCAGCTCAGACATGGCGTTTTCTGTCAAATTCAATTCAGTGTGTTTCTTTTTCAACTGGTATCATACATACTAGACTCAGCTTCGGTGTGTTTTTGACCAGAGGTTTCTAACAGTATCATAAATAGATGGTTATTGAGACACTTGCTCAGGATAAAACATGCTGTCATCATATTAGCTACATCTATATAATATTACATGTAATATTTCAGTTTAATTTTTTTTTTTCTGCTTATAAGTTGTATCAAGTTAAGGTTCAAAACATGCTGTCCTGGGCAAACCACTCAACTATCTGGACTGTCCAACAAGGACAGTGGTCGATGGTCAGTTGTCATGGGCGGATCCAGGAAATATTTTTAGGGGGGGACCAAAAAAGAAGGGCACACTGACTCGTCAAAAGGGCACCTTACTACAAGTTTTGATATTTACAATTAATATGAATTCCTACAGTTCTACGTCATAATATACTAGCAATAATGAAGTAAATTGGCGTCACTCGCGTTAGAACCTCAATGGGGCCCCATTGAGACTCAATAACACAGACACATATCTGCAAGCTTGCGCATGTACACGAAAATCTTGATTTCATTTATCTACAATATAATTATTGTTTACTTAAAAAAAAAAAAATTCTACAAACAAAAAGGGCACTTGGACATTTTGAGGGCACTTGAACAATTTTTTGGGGGGACGCGTCCCCCTGGTCCCCCCCCCCCCCTTGGATCCGCCCATGGTTGTTAGTGGTTAATTATCAATGATAGAAATAAGCAGAATTTTGCATGAGTCCACTGGACAAATACATCTAGAAATCTACTTGTCCACCAGTATTTTCACTTGTCCAAATAAATAGTTTGTTTTATTCAAGTACAATGATGACAATATTTTTGATAGCTCAAAATGAAACTACACTGAACATTTTTACTTACCCACTGGACAACCACTGAAGTACATTTTGTTCGTCAGGGCAGATTTTCTCTTGTCAGGACAAAGTGATTATTTTTTACACTAGTTATTCTACCAGACAGGAGAGCACATACCATTGTTTTTCAGACACAAGTCATGAGTTACTGTTTGCGGTGGTCAAAACCTGAATGGACCAGTGAGTGTGATTGACCCTCTGACCCAAGAAACCTCAGATGAGCACACAGGATAGCACATACCATTGTCTTTGAGATACAAAATTAAGTCAAGCATACGGTTTGTGGTGGTCAAAACCTGAATGGACCAGCGAGTGATTGACCATCTGACCCAACATACCTCAGACGAGCACTCTACCACTGAGTTACATTCCGTCCCACAACAATACAAAGATAATGTTAATATTGTTGTCTTCTTCATATTACTTTAGTGGAGATTAGCTTTATGGTTCTCTACTGAGCTATGGTTAGTGTAAGTGCTATAGATGTCAAACTGTATCAGTTGATATCATCACAGCATTAATATCAACCGACACATTTTGTACATAGAAACTCTTCTTCTTCTTCTTCTTCAGCGATCCCGGCCATGTCAAATGGGTAGTCCGGTATTGTGGATGAAGTCCGCTGTCTGCCTTAGCGACGTTGGCGGTCCCCACAGCTTCTCCCTCAGGTCCACTGCATTAGGCCATGTTTGCTATTGCAGGGTGTCAAAGGTGGGACAGGATTGGAGAATGTGGGCTGGTGTCTGTGGACCAGTGCCAAACGGGCACTCATCCGTGTAAGAGATTTGTACACGGAAGTCAATTTTTATATTTATACATGTAGAATGGTTTCAAGAAGAATCTGTTTAAAGGGACATTCCTGAGTTTTCTGCACTCTTAAAGATGTTATCAACTAACAAAGACTTTTTAGCGATCGTAATTACATAACAAATATATGTTTTTGCATAAAATATAAGTGGCTGTATATTAAACATTTTTCTGATCGTTCTAATATTTGTACTAGGTTAAATTTCATTTTATTTCCAAAATATAATTTTTTTGTATATACGAAATTATTTGAAGACAAAATCAAGTTTGGGCTTTTTACAAATATTAAGACGACCAGAAACACATTGAATATACAGACACTGATATTCTAAACCAGAAAATATATTTAATATGTAACTTTAATCGTAGAAATATTTTATTAGTTGGAAACATGTTACAATGCAGCAAACTCAGGAATGTCCCTTTAAGGATTTGGCAAACAAAAACTCAACCGACCAAATTACCATCATTTGCTACTAATGGCTAAAAATAATAAATGTTTAACAAAAAAGAAATGAAATTAACAAAAAAGAAATGAAATGAGATATTAACTTTGCTGTTTAAAATACAGTGCCATAAAAAAGCAAGGGAAAAAAAGCATCTACATATATCTAGAGCTTTTACTGGTGGATATCTGTAGAAATGTAAAATACATAATTTTGCTTATGTATACAATTGCACACGCATATTTAATAAATGCTTTTAAGTTTTAAAAAATTCCAAAAATCAAAATCCACTCATCCTTTCATCACAAAAATAAATTACTTTACAATCTAATATTATTATAATAATAAATTGCTTCGTCTTTTTTTTTCATGGGCAAGTATTTTCGAAACAGGAATACTGGTAACTCCTGATTCAATTTAACCAACACATGAATTAAGTGATGTGCAAAGTTATTAAATAATTTTAAACCAATATTTTCATGACAGCCAATTTGTTTCTTATATAAAAAAAACTCCATTTTTTTAAAGGTAAATTATAAAAATATCTTATTTCCCCCAAATTTGTGGTGCCAAAAATTATTAAATAATTTTAAACCAATATTTTTAAGACAGTCAATGTGTTTCTTAAATAAAAAAAACCCCACTTTTTTATGGTAAATTATAAAAATATCTTATTTGTCCCAGCTTGCACACCATCTTAGGACTGGCTCTGCCAATCACAAACTGTAGAATAATGATCATGAGACAAATCTATATGCAAGGAACCAGATGTTTAAAACACAATAACTGTCCTTCAGCTGACAGAGATAGTTTCCACATCAGATACCAGTAGACACTGTGGTTTGATTCAGCTGTTGGGCAAATCTTGTGACATAAAAAAAGAGACTTTACGTCTGCTCCCGATAACAATGAAAGTCATCGGCAGCCATTATTTCTTTCCAGGGTCTTCCTTCAGCGTCACTGTCCGGTTAAACACCAACTGAAAAATAAAAAAATAAAAACAAATGTAATAGTCTTCAAAAAATACATGTAGATCTGTTAGCACTTTATAGCTTTTTCTGTGTTTTCTATTAATTAATAAAAATCATTCTGCCAGCACCCACTTTTCAAACTTACAATTATATACCACACTGCACTAAGATCGTAGATATAGCTGCCTTCTTTCTTTTTAAATAGTCTCATACTTACAAAGACAATGAAAACTCTGCTTTAGCAGAATGAAGGAAGGTAGGAAATGGTTTGTTTAATGACACACTCAACACATTTTATTTACGGTTATATGGGGTCGGATATATGGTCAAGGACCAAACAGATATTGAGGGAGGAAACCCGCTGTCGCCACTTTATAGGCTACTCTTTTTTCGATTTGTAGCAAGGCATCTTTTATATGCACCATCCCATAGACAGGATAGCACATACCACGGCCTTTGATGTACCAGTCATGGTGCACTGGCTGGAGCAAGAAATAACCCAATGGGCCCACTGACGGGGATCGATCCCAAACCGACCGTGCATCAAGCGAGCAGAAGTGCAGAATGATGTCATGCGTCATCAGAGAATTACTCTCATCAATAAATCCAAATGGCTATTTCCTGTTACCACACAGTGTTCCATGACTGGTATATCAAAAGCCATGGTATGTACTGTGCGAGCTGGGTGAAAGATTATATAAATGATCCCATGCCTCTAACTGACATACGACCAGCCTCAGTGGTATAGTAGTTAAGCCATTGGACTTAAGTCTGGTAGGTACTGGGTTCACATCCCGATATTGGCTTCCACCCAGAGTGAGTTTAACAACAAAATGGGATAGGTGTGTAAGAGTCTAACACCAACAATAATAATAACTAACCCACTGTCCTGGACAGACAGCCCAGATAGCTGTGGTCTATGCCCAAGACAGCATACTTGAACTTTAATTGGATATAAGCATGAAAATAAGTAAACAGACAAACATTAAGAGAAACATAAATGATGATACAGGAATTCCTCCCAGCCCTCATCACATTACTGGTCACCTATATTGATCAAGACATCATGCTCAGTTATTAGATGGATATAAGTAAGAAAATATGTCATTGTCATCATCATCATCAACAACATCATCATCAACAACATCATCAACAACTCGCATATCAGAAGTTGATGAAAAACTTTCTTAGCTGTCACCAGGTGACAAGCATCTTAACAGTTCTGCCACTCTGCGAAACATCACATCATCTCCAACCCATCATGATCCACTGGTCCATCAATTGCCTAACAACCGGTGTATTCCCCAGGGAATCCCTCATTCACCAGCAGCACTCAAGCAGTCCTCTCATAGGCAGCCCAGATCTATATATTATCTATGTGTGTGGCAGTCCGGTGTTGAACAAACACTTTGTGCCACGGGGCAAGCCGAGGTCAAGAGTCCTCGTGGACCATATTTCACAGATCTGTGGCATTCTGTTCAATAAAAATCAGAGTTCAACATAAACTGTTAAGACAATGCAATAATTTACTACCACACATGGGAGGGGTTGGCTCTTGAAGAAAGATCACAGGGTGGGAAGATTGTTATTGTAGAGCGGTTTTGAAGAATTTAGGTCAAAATTTCAGTTAAATCAAGTGAAATCATTCAAAGAAATGTTTTATTTAACGACACAGTTTATTTACGGTTATATGGTTAAGACATATGGTTAAGGACCACACAGATATTGAGAGAGGAAACCTGCTGTTGCCAGTGCTCCACAACTGGTGTAACAAAGACCGTGGTATGTACTATCCTGTCTGTTGGATGGTGCATATAAAAGATCCCTTGCTGCTAATCGAAAAGAGTAGCCCATGAAGTGGCGACAGTGGGTTTCTCTCTCTATATCTGTGTGGTCCTTAACCATATGTCTGACGCATATAACCATAAATAAAATGTGTTGAGTGTGTCGTTGAATAAAACATTTCCTTCCTTTAATACAGCAAAACCTGTGTAAATGGCCACATTTATCAAGTGGCCACCTCACTTCTGTACACCTAGTAATCTGTATTAAGCAACCAACTGTGTTAAGAGGTCACATGTTGTTACTTTCTAATGGACGTGTTCAACACAGGTTAATCTTAACCTATGGGTTAAAATACAAAAAATAATAATATTTGTTTCATGACATCTCAGCATATTTTAAAACTAAAATTTCAATTAAGTTATATCAACACTATACATGTAGATGATAGAGGGAACCCACTGCCACCATATAGTTTAAATATATTGAACATACAACAAGTGATCTTTTATATACGATTTTTCATAGATAGGAAAGCACATACATGTATACCTTGTCAATTGATGTAGCAGTCATGAATTAATTATTGACTACTGGATGTCAGACATTTCAGGTATTTCTCACACATGGTCTTCAGAGGATTTCTGGTAATTTTTTCAATTAAAAGGGATTTTTTATATGCACTTTCCCCACAGGCAGGACAGCACATACCATGAACTTTGATATACCAGTCATGTGGCACTGGTGATGTGACAGGAAAAAACCCACAACAAGTTTATAACATACTACATCTCAAAAGGCTAATCTACAACAAAGCTACATGTATATATCGATCTTGCCCCTGAGGAAAATATACATGCATGCTACCATTTCAGCAATACACTTTAAGTGACCGGCCTCGGTCTACAGGCTGGTAGGTACTGGGTTCGGATCCCAGTCAAGGCATGGGATTTTTAATCCAGATACCGACTCCAAACCCTGAGTGAGTGCTCCGCAAGGCTCAGTGGGTAGGTGTAAACCACTTGCACCGACCAGTGATCCATAACTGGTTCAACAAAGGCCATGGTTTGTGCTATCCTGCCTGTGGGAAGCACAAATAAATGATCCCTTGCTGCTAATTGGAAGAGCAGCCCATGTAGTGGTGACAGCGGGTTTCCTCTCAAAATCTGTGTGGTCCTTAACCATATCTCTGACGCCATATAACCGTAAATAAAATGTGTTGAGTGTGTCGTTAAATAAAACACTTCTTTCTTTCTTTCTTTCTTTCTTTACACTTTAAGTGCTACACTCATCAAACAAAATCTAAAATATCTAAATTACTCCACAGCGTCAGACATATGGTTGAGGACCGCACAGATATTGAGAGATGAGACCCGCTGTCGCCACTTCATGGGCTACCCTTTTCGATTAGCAGCAAGGGATCTTTTATATGCACCATCCCACAGACAGGATAACACATACCACGGCCTTTGATGTACCAGTTGTGGTGCACTGGCTGGAGCGAGAAATAGCCCAATGGGCCCACTGATGGGGATTGATCCAAGATGGACCGCACATCAAGCTAACGCTTTACCACTGGGCTACGTCCCGCCCCGCCCCACCCCCTCCCCCTACCCCCAGCTATAACAGAGCAAATATTAAGATACAAGGAGCACCATTGGATGGATGTACATGTATCCAAAAGACCTATAGTCCTTTCCAAACTCAATGTAAATACTTTCACTTTGATTTGACGTTCAAGTTAAAGTTTGTTTTGTTTAACGACACCACTAGAGCACATTGATTTATTAATCATCGGATATTGGGTAATTTTGACATTAGTCTTAGAAAAAAACCCAGCTACATTTTTCAATTAGCAACAAAGGATCTTTTATATGCACCATGCATCCCACAGACAGGATAGCACATATCATGACCTTCGATATACCAGTCGTGGTATACTGGTATGATTTGACATAAGGAGAAGAGTAAAAGTGTTTTAGAAAACAAAAAAAACAAAAAACACCCACTATTTTGAGGTGCAATTTAGAAAATAATTGGCTCACAAATAAATAACTTGTAGTAAATTTTATACCATAGTAAGAAAACGGCGTTCCCTAAAGGTAGGTCTATAACTCTGACTTTGTTTTAACTTTTTTCATTTCATTTCAACTTATTTCATGCTGTCCTGGGCACATACCTCAGCTATCTGGGCTGTCTGTCAGGGCAGTGGGTTAGTGGTTAGTGCTTATAGTGAGAGAGAAGAGGGTGTAGTGGTCTTACACCTACCCACCGAGTCGTTAAAACTCGCTCTGGGAGGGAGTCAGTACCAGGCTGCAAACCCTCTACCTACCAGCCTTATGTCCATGCTATGGCTTAACCATGACACTACTGAGGCCAGTTTGTTTTAACTGCATCATATCCCCCATGGACAAGTGATGAGAATGACCAGCCCGGCTTGATTGGGCACTGCACTGATGTAATTAACAATAAATTAAATAGCTTCAACACTTGACGATGCCCCTCAGTCGTAACTTAGTCACCAGGACCATGTGATGAGATGCAGGTCATTTTTCACAATCGCCAATATTGATTCAGGGTCAAAGCTTTTCAAAAGATGTCCATATTGCCTGACATGTTCACACAAAATGGTAACAAGCTTTGTGATTAGAAGCTGAAGAAGGAGAATGGGCCGTGGAGCTCTGTGACCTCCCATTGAATTAATTGTGTGGGACTCAATCATATACATGTACAGAGGATGTATTAAGTTTTATTCAACAACTGAATTGTATTTCTTAATAATTATTTAAAGGGACATTCCTGAGTTTGCTACATTTTTAAACATGTTATCGACGGACAGAGACTTTTTAACAATTGTAATTACATATATATAAAAACAAAAATTCTGCTTAAAATATTAGTGGCTGTATATTAAACGTGTTGCTGATTGTTCTAATATTTGTACTGGGTTAAATTTCATTTTATTTCCTAAAAAACATTTTTCATACATACAAAATTATTTGAAGACAAAATCCAGTTTGGGCTTCTTACAAATATTAAGACGACCAAAAACACATTGAATATATAGACACTGATATTCAAAACAAGAAAATATATTTAATATGTAAGTTTAATCGTAGAAATATTGTGTTAGTCGGAAACACCTTACAATGCAGGAAACTAGGGAATGTCCCTTTAAGGTTGATTGATCCTGGGTTCACATACTAGTTCTGGCTCATACCCAAAGTGAATTTTAACAGTTCATTTACGGTAGGTGTAAAACTACTTTTTGTACACCGACTTCTCTCTCTCTAAACACTAACAACTAACCATTAACCCAAGGTCCTGGACAGACAGCCCAGCTAACTGAGGTGTGAGTCCATGACAGTGTGAACACAAAAATCAAATTAATCAATTAAAAAAAACCCAAAAACCCCCACCAGTGTTCGATAAATATTTGAGACAGTCACTAGCCCTAACAGAAGCTTTGGTTAGTGCCCTATGTATTACAGTAAAAATACAGTTTATAATTTTCACTAGCCCAGACCAAATATTTACAGTAATAAACCAATAAATAAAAAAAAAATTAAAAAAATGATAATGATAATAAATAAATAAATAAAATAAAATAAAATAATAAACCACTTTGCACTTGACAGTCAAAAGTTCAGTGCACAGTAAATTAAAATGCCTCAATTCGAGTTCGTCGATCAGTTCAAACATGGAAGTTTCTGATCTGACTGCACTCTACGTGAATACAAATAAACAGCCGAAAAATGGATCTACAATCACGGCTACAAGTGAACAAGTACTTGAAGACTGTGCAAGACAAACACAATTACCAACAGAATGCATATAAATCTCCAACTAGTAACAGCAGAGCAAATAAAGCGCCGCTTCTATGAGATGGCCGAAATGAAATGCACTCTTATGATAACCAGGCAAGAGTCCTCGTAGTTATAAGTCTGATTGCTAGCAGAAGCCGATATGCTTTCGGGGTTCAAAGAGTCACAACCCAGAGCCCGATCGGAGCGGAAAAGAACGCCAGCAGCCGACAGTCGGCCATAGTGGATGCACTCATGAATCAACAGCTGTGATTAAATATTGATGAACACCATGATGCCCGAGCAACGTTTTGATGATGGTTGTCGATAGTTTTTGTGCAATGTCACAATAAATCATGGCAGTACGACATGCACATCGCCAGCACGATCATTTTGTTCCGGAGGCATCGGCCCTCATTCAGATGGATTGGTCCGTCTTGCTTTGGGCCAAATATTGCCAATGATTATGTGCAGATAGAAATAAAGAGAAAAACACTGGGCTTGAAAAATTCTCAAATAATATACAATGTAGCTACAGTGTAACTACATTTAGTTCAGTGAAACTCCTCTAAACTGGACATACATGTACATGAGACCAAATTTTAAAAAGTCTTGTTTTAAGGAGTAACTGGTTTAGAGAGGTTCTTTTCTGTACTGATATTTAAAAAGGGGCCATGAAAAAGTCTGGGGTTTTTTTTTTAGGGAATTCTGGTTTACAAGGGTCCAGTTTTGAGGATTTCACTGCTAACTGGTTTAATAAGCATGGAGCTCGTGTCCTTACAAACTCTAAAATGTTTCTCGTTTTGTTTAACGACGCTACTAGAGCACATTGATTAATTAATCATTGAATGTCAAACATTTGGTAATTCTGACACAAAGTCGTCAGTGGAAACCTGCTACATTTTTTTCTAATGCAGCAAGGGATCTTTTATATGCACTTTCCAACAGACAGAAAAGCACATACCACTGCCTTTGACTAGTTGTGGTGCACTGGTTGCAACAAGAAAAAACCCAATCACCGCAGGCAAGCACTCAACGCAAACACCTCAGGTGAGCACTCAACCAACTGAACTAAATCCTTGCTAAAAAAATGTATAACAACAAGTTTTATTCAGTGACAATAAAGTACCTGTAGGGTCTTTTGTACTGTTCATAAAAAATATTATTGCATTATAAAGATATAAAGATATAAAGAGGAAAGCTAAAGAAAAAAGGAAGCAAAATTGAGAAAGGTTCACCAAAATCACCCCCAAATTAACATAAATCAAATTAATTTGGGTTCATCTTCTATTCACTTAGTTGGGATTTAGCTCAGTCGGTTGAGTGCTCGCTTGGGGAGCTTGCACCATATAGGATCGAACCACTTCGGTGGATCCATTCAACTGACTGAATTTCTTCTCATTCCAATCAGTGCACCACAACTAGTCAAAGACAGTGGTAGGTGTTTATTTGTCTGTGGGAAAATGCATATAAAATATCCCTTGCTACATTAGGAAAAATGTAGCAGGTTTTCTCTGATGGCCATGTGTCAGAATTACCAAATGTCTGACATCCAATAGCTGATGATTAATTAATCAATGTACTCTAGAGGTGACATTAATCAAAACAATTTTTTTTTCAATTTATTCTTTACTTCAGTATATAATGTAATCATTTATTAAAAAAGTACAAAAAGACAACAAAAAACAACTCCACATTAAAAAACAAATGTCCAGCAATCAAACAGGACCAGGCCTTGAAGGTCAGCTGATAATATGACCTTATCAGAACCAGCAGACGTGACCGTATCAGGTCCTATCAGCAAAGTGTCCAAAGGGCCGTAAATCAAACCAGCTTCCTAATCACCGCTCTAGAGCACCCCCTACCACCCACAGGACCCCCCTGGACCTTTTACGCCTTCTAAAGAGGGATATCATTTACCAGCATTATCATGATTAAGTGAGGACTGCCATGAGGTTGGCTTGGCCCTGGTCTCTTGTCAGATTTGTGGATCTGCTCCCAGCCTCTGCCCTGTCATGAAGAAGCAGATGTCCACGTGCAGATTATTTATGGGGAAAACCGAGAGTTAATCATATAATGAATGGATGGCATTCAGAAAGCTAGTTATTATATTAGTCTCAAAGAGGGGCGAAATCAGGCCTCTCGGACCACAATTAAAACAGTGACAAATTTAGAAACAAATCAAACAAATCATACTGGTCACACATTCAAAGAAAAAAGGAAATTAATTGTCTTGTGAAAAATCGAGTTATGCATGACACCATTTCGATAAATGTTGTAAAGCATATCCACATCTGTCACATTAAAACAACTCAAAACCAAACAAATTTTAAATATCTAGATGTGTGAATTACACGTTACATTAACCTATGTTTTCAAAGAAAAAATCAATATGTGACAAATTATGTTGGCTGAAAATCTGGTGTATTTTGTATCCCATCAACCCCTCTATGTATGCCTTCAGTACATTCCATCACTACTTACAAGCCCATGTACATGCATACATTAATCCACAATGAAATTTACTGATCATTTTAACAAGCATTCTGAGAGTACTGCTGAAGCAATACCTGTCCCTTATCAAACATAAGCATTTTGTGTATCTCCTAAGTTCAAGGGCCATAACTGTCAAAAATTGTTAAAATGTCATGAAAGTCAAAGTTGATCTGTAACAGTACATAATAAAGCCATAACAAGATTTCAGCTCAATATCTCAAGGCTTTCTGCAAAAAACGTCTGGGAATAGTTTTTTCATATCTTCTAAGTTCAAGGGCCATAACTCTGTCAAATTTTTTTAAATCACCATGAAAGTCAAACTTGATCTGTAACAGTACATGATAAAGCTACATGTATAAACAAAATTTCAGCTCAATATCTCAAGGCATTGTAAAAAAAACCACCCAGAAAAATATGTGGGACAGACAGACCAGACCGACTGATGGACCGACGGACAGACAGACGGACGGATGGACGGACCAACAGACAGACAGACGGAGATGAAACCTATAGTACCCACTGGTTGGACCGGTATGGGACTAATAAATGTATTTTTAAAACACACTATTTCATTTTCAAACTAGTTCCATAGGCTTTTTTTCATAAAACTGGTACATTGTTGGGAGTTTATTATAATGTCAGTGATAACCCCCCCCCCCCCAACTCCACCCCACCCACCTGTATATTCTATACTAGTAAAATCTGAGTTCTCTCTACTCTAATACCCCCCCCCCCCCCACACACACACACACACATTCCCTCTGGGTATACATACTTTTTAGATTGCCCCTATTCATCTTACTGTAAAAATAATATTTAAGCAGAAACGTATAAACCAGTTAAAACATTTATTTAATTAACTGATTTCTGAATGATTACCAAATAATATCACCAGACCTAACAGTCCCTATTTATTATGCATTACTATCACTTACTAATCATAGAAAATTCCACATTTAGACATTAATTAAATGACACTGATGGATTATTGGTGAGTTATCACTTTATCCACAGAAAGTCTTTTACAGGAATATTAAACTGAGACGTAATATGAATGATTAAATCAAGCCATGGCAATGCTCAATATTGTACTAAATTAATGACGTATCTTGCAGCTTATATTAAACCAATAATCAGTGTCATTTACAGATCTAGGCCTTTGCTTATAAGCCTTTAGAGTCTAGACTCACATCTCTAATGATGTTGCACCCTCACAACGTGCATGTCATTGCCATGACGTTAAAGTCTCAGTTAAAGTTTGTTTTGTTTAACGATACCACTAGAGCATATTATATTAATCCATGTCAGCATATTTATATTAGTCAGCATATTTTTAATCCACTCTAGCATTTTTATATTAATCCTCACCATGTAAACTACTGAACAGTAACAGTTAACATTTTTCATGAAAATCGATTATTGATTTTTATAGTCGATCATCACATCAGTAGAGTCAAACTGATAAAAAAATTATTATAATCAATGACTGGAACATCACCAACTAATAAAAAAAAGAAGAAGAAAGTTTGTTTTGTTTAACGACACCAATAGAGCACATTGATTTATTAATCATCGGCTACTGGATGTCAAACATATGGTCATTTTAACACAGTCATAGAGAGGAAACCCACAACATTTTTCCATCAGTAGCAAGGGATCTTTTATATATACCATCCCACAGTCAGGATAGCACATACCATGGCCTTTGATATACCAGTCGTGGTGCACTGGGTGGAATGAGAAATAGCTCAATGGACCCATCAACGCGTCAGGCGTGCATTTTACCACTGGGCTACGTGCCACCCCTCAACAGTAATAAAGCGTCTTGTGCAGCTGGTAAAACGGTATCTTTTGTTTACCTCTCCTGTGCCTCTTCCATATGCTACAGGGCTAGGTATATGCCCTTGAATGGTCTTTAAAATAATTTCAAATGATTCGGAGCAAAATCCCCACAGACAACCGAGTTTTACAAAATATATGTACACCACATTTCATGTTACAATCAATAAATATGTGATTTATTAGTAATAGGTGATAGCTAGGCACCGATAAAATCAGAGACTTGTTTGTTTTTCTTTTACTTCACTGGCATCATGAGAGTCATGAGACTACCACATTTTTATATTGAAGGCTATCCGATTTTATATATTATTAACTAGTAGCTCTATGGCCTATCAGTGAAAATTATTTTATAACTTAAGATGAATTTTATCAAACATATTTCATAACAAATTATCCTCAAAAGTTTATACATAAATAAATAAAAATTCTACTCATACATGTATTCAAACAAAAATGTGTCAAATGACAAATCATTTTCCCCCCTCCCCCTTTAAATTCAGTTATATGTACTTTACATACTGTTATAATGACACATTGACACACTTTGCTTAATGAGGGTTACATACAATGTAGGTAAATGTCTTTTCGGCTTGTGCTAAACTCCCCTACAGCTATCCATACAGTCCCTTCATCTTGCTAATAGACACTGTCACGGCAAGACAAATGCTAGCTATTATTTTGCCGCTGCCATAAAAATACACAAGAGTCCAGATTACAATGATATCACACACAAAAAAAACCCACTAATGACAGCCGGTGCATTTTTCCAATTCTGCACCAGATCACCAGAATTATTTTCTCTTTTAGAGCTCTTTATAGTGAGGAGGTAAACAAAACAAAAAAGAAGCTGTTATGCAATTTGTTCTCGGTCTGTCATCACGCAACAAGTACGTCTGGTGAACTGGAACCATCGCGGTACTGCACTTAGTGAGCACGTGAGACGAAGGAGAGAAGACAGAAATAATGACAGGTTAAAAATCATTTTTCACTTGAGAACAGCCCGGCTAATTGACCGGATACAAACAGGATGAGCTTTTATTATCTGTCAGAAGAACGACCAAGTGCACGTGATAAATGGACAGATCACATGCAAGAGCGTATGATGTTTGTGATTCCTGCTACTTAAATATTTGCCGCTCTCCATCAATCAAGTTTAAAAAAAGATGATGTTTTCTTTGACATCTGTTTTTAAATGCAAATGAAACAATTTTTGTTAAGTCTGAACATTTTTTTTTTCTTTTTAAAGTCGCTCCCCACAGTCCTTTCCTTTTAAAATTTAATAAATGTCAACAATTATTATAACTTTTTTCTTTATTTTACGTTTATTTTGAATTTGTTAAAGTCATTCCCCACAGTCCTTTTTTTTCAAAAGTTAATAAATGTCAACTATTGCTTTAACATGTAAATGAAACAATTTTGTAAAAGTCTGAAAGATTTTGGTTTCGTTTTAAAGTCGCTCCCCACAGTCCTTTCCTTTCAAAATTTAATAAATGTCAATTTTTTTTTAAGCGTTTATTTTTGTCTAGTTTTTTCATTCACTTTTTCACTAATTCATAAATGTCTTCTTTCATCCATACATTCATTATTACATTTTATTTCTATGACTAAACTACAAAGTTTCCCAACACGTACACATTCCAAACCAAACGTAACCGCCCTTTCAAAGCATGCCAAAACACTCAACTTTTACCAATTCTGGTTTAAGAAGGAAAAAAACAAAATCGCAAAAAAAGAGAGTCAAAAGTCTGTTTCCTGCCATTACAAATAAGACTGTTTTACCCCATTCTGAGCGATTTTCCAAGAAGCTCTTTTAAGCTGCCAAACTGAATGAAAGAGAAAATCTCAATATTCTTCCAGCGTGTCTCCATGGCTCCAGTGCAATATCTTAGATCAGACATGTTGAGAAATATTTCTATCTCATCCCATTCTGAAAATTACCTCATCTTGATCTGCTCCATAGGCAGCGTATTGCCGGCCTTTGAAGATTTCAATTTGCCAAGTTTACTCAGGAACACAAAAATTAATGGAGACAGAAGGTCTACAGATGTAATCAAACCCTGGAATATTGGGGGAAAGCAATTCCGTGTTTGTAGTAAACAATATTAGGCTTTATTACCGACACACAAAACATCTCTGACAAACGTAATATTGTGTACATAATGGAAATGTGCATACAACATGAGGCATATACATGTAGTCATCAGGGTGCCAAGTCGAACAGAAAAACACAATGTGTTGATATGTTCTGCACTTATGCTTAAACGTTTGAACTCATACTGAAAAACATAAAAAACAGAATCATATGGCAATCGACCTACAGCATGACTCAACACAATACTGTCTGAAAATATAATAAGTTAAGTAGCCACAATGTAGATTCCACCCCTGGCTGAAAATATATACATTTGTACAGTCATCGTATTTGAGGTTTTTTTATTGATAATTTGGTATAAAAATATATTTTAACTGTTCATAAATCAGAAAAATATTTGCAAAATAACATTAGCTTAAGAGGACCATACACACAATTTAATCCGTATCTGTAACGTCACACTATTGTTCAAGGTGTAGATTATGTTTCAAGAATCAACACCTGTGAAACAATGTAATTTGAACTTTTCATGAGTTCGGGACAGGGATTAGAACCCACTACCGACAGAACATGTCCTAAGGGGCTTGTGGGTTATTTTTCAAGAATCGATAGTTAACCATGTATTCTCCATTACGTATATTTCAAGTCACACAGTCCATGCAATCTGAAAACTTGATACAACTGAGACATACGTTTATTCAGGACGGCAACACATAAACACATTTTACACTAGTTATTCCACATACATGTATGTCTACATGTACAGATTGAAAGTTTTTGTTTTGGTTTAATGATACCACTAGAGCACAAAGATTTATGAATCATAGACCATTAGATGACAAACATTTGTTAAATCATTAGAGGAAACGGACTACATTTTTCCCAATTAACAGCAAGGGGTCTATTATATATGGTATGCACTTCCCACAGACAGGACAGCACATTCCACAGACTTTGATCTACCAGTCATGGGGCACTGTTTGAGATGGGGGGAAAACCCAACAGGTCTGCTGAAGAGGAGGTTCATCCTACAACCCAGGCATCTCAGGCGGGTGCTAGCTGTGCTGACTGATAGGAAATCTGCTGCTGTGAGTCACTCCTATTGAAAAGCAGTATGGGATCTCTTAGTCTTATACATATGTATATAGTTACCCAGAACAGCACATACCACAGACTTGATGTACATGTACCAGCCATGGGATACTTTACAGAAAAAAATATTATCTGATAGATCTACTGATGGGAGCTTATCCTATGGCTCACCACACAGGTAGCGAGCACTCTGACCACTGAGCTACTTAACATCTCATCTCACAGCTGGGTTACAGATAAAAGAACAATTTTTTAAAAGCTTGCCCTCATCTACATTAGCATACATTTAATGATAATGTTGGGAAAAAACCCCAGTTAAAACATTCCTCATCGACTTGGCTGAAAATTGAATTCCCAGCATGAAAAGCCTGACTCGATAATATCACCACACTGACTGATTACATTCATCATATGTTGTCATATACAACAAGGACATCGTTGTGCACCGCCCGCTACAGCAAATTACACTAATTGTGGCACCCGGGGCTGGGCAGACACTTTCTGATTTACTCCAATACTGAGGCCCTTTCATTTATCTGGACTACCACGCTGATCAGTCTTAAATTACTCTCGTAAATTGAATTAGAGGGTAGAATGCTCAAATGATTTATGAGTGTTCAGGCACAGAAAGATACGAATCCCACAAGCAAAAACAGCATCACAGTTTTCATTAAGAGTTAAACACTCTGCACATTATAAAACTTGGTGTAATTCGGAAAGCTGCACATTATAAAACTTGGTGTAATTCGGAAAGTTGCACATTATAAAACTTGGTGTAATTCGGAAAGTTGCACATTATAAAACTTGGTGTAATTTGGAAAGCTGCACATTATAAAACTTGGTGTAATTCGGAAAGTTGCACATTATAAAACTTGGTGTAATTCGGAAAGTTGCACATTATAAAACTTGGTGTAATTCAGAAAGTTGCACATTATAAAACTTGGTGTAATGCAGAAAGTTTCGAAAAATATGGCACAACAAAAGAAATTCTCCACGGTAATGGTCAATGCTGTGGACTTTTTAATTCTCCATGACATTTTTTTCTCTTTTTTTGCTAAGGGCTAAGGGCTAAGATCACTTCGCGGAATGGAGCCCTGAGCTAGCTCTGGCAGTCACCAAAATTCACCAATTGCAAATTTTTAAAACAATAATTGGCAAAAGAAAATAAGTTGGCGAAAGAATTTCAAGTATTAATTGATATTTTGTTACAAAATAACTGGGTATATGTATCTATAAAATTTGGAAGTTTAATATATAATTTGGCGAAATTTTCTGCTCATCCAGAGCTACACATGTAGCCCTGAGTGATATTCAATGTTGGGCTAGTATATAACTACTATTGCCATGCCCGATGGCTAGTGAATTTTTCTTTGTCAAATGTTGCAGTTAAGTCTGTTTTATAAATATGAATATGCTGTCCCCACCACAACCCCCCAATTTTAGTATTTTTAAGCTCTATCTCCCTCTTCAGGTAACATATCTGATCATTACTATTACTTAGTAAAATAGTATTAACTTAAAGTTAAAGTAGGGTTAGTGAATTTTTAATCGTGGCTAGTAATTTTTTTAAATCACTGATCCCATGGCTAGTGGACTTTATAAAAATTCTAGAAGCCCTGTTCAATATATTTTAAATTATTCAGTTTGAGTCCCAGTAGGTTTTGTGTCTGTTAAAATTATCCATGTCAATGTGAACACTAGAACCATTTTGACAGTCCGTGTACTTAATTAACTGTATCACGACAAATATATTTTAAAAAATATTTGAATATCTTGTATTGTTCATGAGCGGGATGTAGCTCAAGCGGTAGCAAGTCCACCTGTGAAGTGGTCGGTCATCGGATCGATCCTTCTCAGTAGACCCATTTGCAGTTTGGGCTATTTTCCGTTCCAACCAGTGGTCCACAACTGGTTCATCAAAGGCCATAGTATGTGCTGTCCTGTCTGTGGGAAAGTGCATATAAAAGATCCCTTGCTGCTTATCGGAAAGAGTAGTCTACATGTACATGTTTGGGTATGTGGTGGCAGCGGGTTTCCTCTAAAGAAATATGTCAGAATGACCATATGTTTGAAGTCCAATAGCTGATAAGATAAAAATTAATGTGCTCTAAAGGTGTCGTTAAATAAAACAAACTTTACTTTTGTATTGTTCAGTATAGTTATATTATAAGACGTTTCAAATTCAGATTCATGAGACTTAAAAAAAAAAAAGGTACATCTGATAATTTAATTTATGTACATTATTTTTAAGACGTACTGCCAATTAGTACCGGATGGTCTTGTTTGATAAATATAAACCTACACAAGACAGAGCTCAGTGGACATGTAGACAGTTCAAATGGCATACATTGTACATGTGTCACATTCAGAAACTAGGGAATATTTTTAATTTATCCAGCAATCACTGTATACATTGGCAAAATATGATGACTAGATAAATCTCTATATTTTCGGTCACTGACCACAAATATAGGTCACGTGACATAAGTCAGACTGAGTACATGTATTTCAAAGTAGATTTTCAATAAACACACTCTTTAAATCATTTGTTGAAGTATAGTAAATACAAATAACTTTTAGTCTTGCGATAACAATACAAAACTTGTATATTTATTTATGAATTAGAGTTTAGAAATGCTTTTTTAATGTGACGTCATGTATCTTGTATGACATCATACGGCAAAAGCCTTGCTAGGTTAACAATATTCGATTTGCTCACACAAAACTGGAATAAATAACGATTTTCCAAATACATTGTATCCCTGTAGGACTGCAGGATAAAAGAAATAACTGGTTACTGTCTTAAGATATCGGTTTTATCCTGCTCAGGGAGAATGGTGATATCTTAAGACACTAACCAGTTATTCCCTATATATAATGCCACAAGCTTATAAGTAATTTAAACAATACTACTAAGTGCTTAAATATCTATAAAAAATTACAAAAATTAACAAGACAAATGTGTCTAAATGTAAAACATCAACACCAGTTATAAAAATAAGTTGAATATGTGTGCATTATCCACAACATTTGCAAATGTTCTGCTTACAGCATTTAAAGGGACATTCCTGAGTTTGCTGCAATGTTTCAGATGTTATCGACTAACAGAGACTTTTTAACGACTGTAATTACATATCAAATATATTTTTCTGCATACAATATTAGAGGCTGTATATTAAACATGTTTCTGATTGTTCTAATATTTGTACTAGGTTAAATTTCATTAAAAAAATTGTAAGTACAAAATTATTTGAAGACCAAATCCAGTTTGGGCTTCTTATAAATATTAAGATGACCAGAAACACATTGAATATACAGACACTGATATTTTAAACAAGAAAATATATTTAATATGTAAGTTTAATCGTAGAAATATTTTATTAGTCGGAAACATCTTACAATGCAGGAAACTCGGGAATGTCCCTTTAAGTAATTCACTGCATCAGCAAGTCATAATGAAAGCAAAGACATTTGTGACACATAAAGATCCAAACTAACTGAGTCACAGTGGATGCTTATAGACAAACAACCGACAATAAAGTTTAGGCAAGCCTTTCGCTTTGTAAAAATCAAGTGATGCTTCTTCATTTGAATATTTTTATTATAGCAATTGGTTGTCAATAAAACAATGCCCATATAAGTAATATCATGTAAAAGAGTGTACGAAAACAGCAAAAACTTAATTTCAAATATTCATTTTATTCATTATATGAAATCCTCTGATTTACGTGTCAAATATACATTTATACAAACAGAAAATGGTATTATCCAGTAGCCCTTGAAATTTGCAATGAAACTCAGCAGTGCGACAGCAAAATTGATGTGTGATGGCATTTTTATAATTTTCAGATCTTCACTTTGCTATTATCTGTAATAAACTGCCGTCATGAAATGACCTCAATCCAGGAAAAGTATCAACATTATTGCTTAAATGTCAGAAGATTTACATATGTTTTGTATATAGACTCTTGTTCCAAATATGAAATTAAAATAAATAATAAGATCAAATGTGGTCAGTAAATAAAGTTTGTTTTGTTTAACGACACCACTAGAGCAAATTGATTTATTAATCATCAGCTATTGGATGTCAAACATTTAGTAATTCTGACATATAGTCATCAGAGGAAACACACTACATTTTTCCTAATGCACTTTTTATATGCACTTTTCCACAGACAGGAATGCACATACCATGGCCTTTGACCAGTTGATTGGAACGAGAAACAACCCAATCATATGTGTTCAGGGACATGTACTGATGTAGCTGTTGACAGGATGGTGTCTCGAAGAATCAGTTAAATACGATCAATATTAAATGTTATCATCATGGTTAAAAACACAGAAATGAGTCCACTGTCCTAATTCAACTTCACTGTCTTTCATTTGCAAACAGTTTCTGCGATATATACTGACACACAATGAAAACGCAAAAACAACTTCATGGAGTCTCCTGTACACACGTGCTCTTCCATCGGCAAAGGATACAGAGAAACGGGACTCATCTGAGAAAACAATGCTCCGGTAAAAGGCTGGTGGATGATTACCATTCTGAAGACCAAATTGTAGTCTCACAGCACGATGTTGCAGTGTCATGATGTTACCGTTGTACGGGCGTCTGCATCTGAGTCCAGCCGTTCTGAGTTGACGGATGAACGTCATCGGATGTAAAAAGCTTTCCATGACGTCCTATCGTGTTGCTTGCTGTCATCTAGCAGTTCTGAACCGGTCGCGGAGGTGGTGTCGTCGATTCTGCCGATTTTGGCGTGGGGTCGTAACGGGACGTTGTCAAGGTCGAGGTCGATCACGGACACTCCCGGTCTGTTGATGACATTCAACAAGTCGTCCAATAGTTGATGGATGGACTCTGAAGGTCCTAGCAACTTGGCTTTGCGAAGTCCCCCCTTGAACCATGACCAACGCTCGCTCCCTTCGTTCTTCTCTGAGTCGTGGCATTCTTAATGTGACGAGGAATATGACACCGTTATGTGACTTTTATGTGTCCACATACTAGCATTTCATGTGCATTGCATGCAGCATGATTGAGCATGTAGTGAACACATTTCACACCATTTTGTGTTTCTGCTATTGTATGTGTAACGAGAACAAAACCAGGATTAAAACCCAGACAAAAGTACCAATCAATGGCTTCCTCTCATAAATTGTTATTTTAAGTCCAATAAATATTTTTTTCATTAATTACAAAAAAATATTGAAAAATATCTGTTTTGCGTTTTCATTGTGTGTCAGTATACTAAAATTCATACCTGTAAGTACTTATTACCACTTGTTTTATCTTTAAAATTTGCCCATAACACCATTTTGTTTTAGTTTATCCGAATCTTTGTCATACATGTACCTGACATCATTACCAGGCATTAAATTTGAAGATTTTTCTGTTTGAATTCAATGGTAATTGTGAAAAATGATGTAATCAAGATATTTTGGGATTCGCCATAATCTCATACTCTCAGGTTTCGAAACTTGCTAAAGAATAATAATGTATATTGACAAATTATGGTAAGCGAACCAAGAGTACAATTTTAATGTGGAATACAGATATTAACAGTTGCTCATATGCTAAAGAAGATAATATTATTTGGGCGACTAACACCATTATTTTTTTAATATTAAAGTCGCCCAAAAGAGGATCTTGGGCACATTTAGCGACCTGGCCACAGGCCGTTTCAAGCCCTGACTCTTATGCTTGAAGCCTTCCGACTTAAAATTTGGGATTTGCAAAAGCACAAAATCCTGCTAAGTTTACAGTCTGATAACGGTTACCTGTATCATGAGATGCTGGTCTCACTTAACATTTTGGGCATTGTATATATATATATATTGCTTAACGACACCACTAGACACATTGATTTATTAATCATCAGCTATTTGGATGTTAAACATTTGATCATTTGGTAATCTGGACATTTAGTTTTAGAGAAAAAACCCGTAATATTTTTTCATTAGTAGCAAAGAATCTTTTATATATCATCCCACACAGGATAGCACATACCACAGCCTTTGATATACCAGTTGTGGAGTACTGGTTGGAACGTGAAATAGCCCAGTGAGCCCACCGACGGGGATCGATCCCAGACTGACCGTGCATCAAGTGAGCGCTTTACCACTGGGCTACGTCCCGCCCTATGTCTACATTATCCCAAGTATTCCATTGTGTCTCATTTCACTCAAACATTGCCTATGATGCATCACATACTCTATCTCACTGGCAGACAACTTAGCAATGTGCATATTTTCAACAGTGCAGCATATTTTGGATTTTTTATGCGAAATACTATACTGGGTCAAAGGTAAAATCATAGAAGTAATGTTTACAGGGCTATCTCTGCCACTCACCAAATTCGCCAACTGCAAATTTTAGGAACAATTGGCAAATTTTATTTTAATTTGGAGAACAAATTTCAAGTAATAATTGGTGTTTTGTTGGAAAATAACTGGGTTTTGCATTTTTATTTTAGCTAATTTGGCAAAATGTTTTGCTGATCCAGAACTAGCCTTGGTTCAATTCTTGATTTACTGTTCAACAACATACGACTGAATGAATGTTTAATGACACCCCAGCACAAAACTAGACATTAGCTATTGGGTGCCACAAAAGGTAAAGTACATGTATATGACGACAGATGCATGCAAATAATATCATTGTGGAATACCAACAGATAAAAATCTATGATAGTGTATGACATAACAAATGGCCGTGGTGAAAGTTAAAAGGTTTTTTTGTTTAATGACATTACTAGTGCACAATCATTCATTAATCGTCCGGTATAGGATGTCAGTAATCAGTCATTTTTAGAGGAAACCTGCAACATTTTTCCATTAGCAGCAATGCATCTTTCATATTAACTTTCCCATACACATGTACCACAGCCATTAATATACCAGTTGTATATTGGTTGGAATGAGCAGAACTGTCTTGCGAATAACAGCCACAGGCTGTGCCCACAAAATGCGTAATTAAAAGGTTTTCTGATGGAAGCACACACAAAATTATCCATATCTAAAGGTTAGAGAAATCCCATTATAGCTGTCAAGCAAGTCTCTACAAACATACATAACCATGTGGTACAAAATGGAGTCCAATACAGAGAGTTAGTCAAAGCAAAAGACATTTAGACCATAACACCAAATGAGAAAGAAGGAAGATGTTTTTCTTATTTTCATGCTTGTATCCAATCAAGTTTCAAGCACACTATCCTGGGCACACTCCTCGGCTATCTGGGCTGTCTGTCCAGGATAGTGGGTTAGTGGTTAGTTGTTAACTTATTGAGTTTTTAAATTCACTTTGATTGGGAGCTTGTACTGGGATGTGAACCCAGTACCTACCAGGCTTAAGTCTAATGACTTAACCACTACACCACCAAAGCCAGCTGAAGAAGAGGTGACCATGAAATAGGATAACTAGGACAAAAGAGAAGACTACTGATGGACTGTTGTGATACTTGAACCAGTCCAATGTAACCGGGAGTTACGCTCAAATGTTGAGAGGTCAGGTTATGTATAAAGGAAAAATTATTACACAATACTTTGAACCCCGTGTATATTTTAAAAAAAGTTCATAAATCTGGTTACATCCTCGTTAGTAGTCAATAGTTTTACTCACCTTGTCCGCTATGGAGTCTGGGTCGACACTGAAGAAGCCGTTCCGTTCAAACTGGAATTTGTCAAACACCTTGGCTCCCTTCACCGACTGGTCCACCATGGCATCACTTATCACTTTCATAGAGTCCTGAATACATGAAAAAAAAATTAAAATTTTTGTAAAACATAATTCATCAGCACAAATCACTCCTTACTTATTTAATAAAATTCTTGAATTCTGAATAGACAAAAATAACTGTAGGAAAATACATAAAACATGGCTGCTATTTGGTAGGAACAGCCTAAGTTACCGCACAGGGAACATTTTGTTTTCAAAATCTTGATTAGCGATATTTGTAGTCAGTTGAAAATTGATTAATAACTACTGTTTAATGTTTTAGAATTGTGTAGCGATTTCTGAAACTTGCATAGTCAATCACGACGTGATACTGAAAAAAAAAGGTTCTCTGAAGTATGTGATGGAAACAATGTTTCCTTACTATCTAGACCATTTTAAAATAATCATATGATAGACATCAAATAGCTCTAGTTCAAAATGTGCTGAGGTGTTATTACGTAGTATTCCTACACACCTTTGTGAGAACATCATTAGTTGTTTATGATATCACACGGCAATAATGCACATAGTGTTATCAATTTAAAGACATACAACTAGCTGCCTTTAGGTGATGATCCGATCACCACAGCTATACTATCCAATGAAATAACAGTGACTGAAATTGATTGCTCTGTGATGTATAAGTTAACCTGAAAGCGATTTCCCCATGATGCGTAAGTTTACTGCATGTGACAGAGAAAACTTTTAACTTTATTTTAAACCTTGTTTTTGAGGATACGTAAGAAATAGAATACTACATTCATGTCTGTTAGATACCATTTATCTCACAACTCGTTGTTTAAAACATATCTCACTTACTTTTGTTCATTAAGATACATTTTGAAACAATTTGTTCAATATATTTTTAAATAACATATAATATGTAGTATTTAACAACACCACTACCTAGCATAGACGAAGTGGGGGAGGCCACAGGCTATTTGTTCCCCCCCCCCCCCAACTATGAAGACTATAATCCCCTTTACTTGGTGAATTAAGGTATTTGGGCCCACCAGTTGTCAGCAAATTCAAACGCTTATACTTAGCAATTCATCATCAAACAAAAACCTCAGCCATTTCAATACCAAAAGACCGTAAATAAAATAAGACTTACGGGATTGATGTCGGTGAGAAAACCACCAGGCACTACAGCTGGATCCTCTGGGTTTTTGTGGAGGAACCTGCAACAGAAGAAAACATGACATACAAACATTCAGTGCTGCAATAGTTTGTTTTGTTTTACACCACCACAAAGGCACACTGATTTATTAATCATACGGTTTCAAACATTTGATAATTGGAAATATAGTCATTTTTTAAAACATTTTTTGTGCTGGATTATGCATTGGATTAAAATTAGTTGTGGGGGTTTTTTAACTATCACAGTTTTCTGAATTATATCCCAAATATAAAAACTACATTTCACAGGTTCATATATTTAAAAAATAAAATTTTATATCAGGTAAATTAAACTTTTGTTTTTAGTTACAAAAAATTAATATACTTGATTGAAATATAGAGGCTTTTATTAGAACACAGTGAAATATGACGACAAGGACCAACATGAGAATCTAGAGAAAGTGACTAATGGTAGATGTGCTCTAGGTACAAGTTAAAATACTTTTATATGCAAAATGAAAATATCTTAATGTTCTTTATCTCAACGGGTGCAAATACTTTAAAATAGTATGCAAGTTGATTACATACTACATGCTTTTAAATTTAAAAAAATGTATATATAGCTTTCTATTAAACTGAATGTATTCAAGTTGATATTTACATCCTCTTAAATCTTAATATACATGTAGTAAATCTGTTTCTATTAAACTGAATGTATTCAAGTTGATAATTACATCCTCTAAAAGCTTAATATACATGTAGTAAATCTGTTTCTATTAAACTGAATGTATTCAAGTTGATAATTGCATCCTCTAAAAGCTTAATATAGCAAATCTGTTTCTATTAAACTGCAAGTATTCAAGTTGACAATTACATCCTCCTAAATTTCATAGTATCTTAATACAGCAAATCTGTTTGTATTAAACTGCACATTATTTTGATACATAAATCTGATAATACTGAATAGCTTGCAATCAATCCTGTGTACTTACAAGAGTTCGTATAATCTGACTTCACAGCTTAATGGATCAGACACCCAGTGAATGAAAGCCTTTGGTTTATTTGAATCTGTTACTTTCTCGCATGATACCAGTAACTCACATGGTTTGCCAGAATTGTCCTTGCAAAAAACAAAAAACACACAACATAGTTTTACAAAACAAACACAATGGAATTAAATACTGAGAATTTTCTTTTTAATATGTGACATGTTTTTGTTTTAAAATATATATATATATATATATATATATATATATATATATATATATATATATATATATATATATATATATATATATATATTATGATAATGATAGTTAAAACAGGTATTTATGAATGTGTAACTATTAAACAAAGAAAAAGAATCATTGTAAACATTAGATTTTTAGTGCAATGCTGTAATGTTAATTCCATTGAGTAAACAAAGTTTGTTTAAATTTAATTTCAAAGACATCAAAACAAACAGAATCTGTTACTGGTTTTAGTATAGGTCTCTGGTCATAATGTCAAACACTGTCAAGGTTAAGGATATGAATATAAATTATGACATTAAGATTTGTGACCAAAACAACCCGACACCTAATTAAACTGTCACACTTAGGATTATAGTTTTTACAAATTTATGAAGCCTGTTTTTCTTAAATGCTGGGGCCGGTTGTTCAAAGGTTAGTGAGCTTAACTAGTGTTTAACAGAAATTTTTAAAACCCAGGACTGAAACAGTATAAATTGTAATTGAAAACACAATGTTGAAACTCGATGCATAACAATCAAATGTATCCATACATAATCCAATCTAAAGTTCATTTTATATTTGTGTAAAAATAATTAAAAGGAAAATATCAGACTAACCAAAGGTTAGTTTAACTATGCTGTGAACTGGGCCCAGGATTTAAAACATTGTAAATCTATACTGTGTACATGTAAATGCAGCCCTACATGTGCATTATGCACATTTTAAAATTATTTTTACAAATACAACTTTCACCACTCATAAGTATAATGTCTATCTGTTTAAAGCAAAAAACTAATACCTTTATAACTTTGTCCACCTTGATGACATACCCAGAATGTCTCAAGCCCACTGGTTGGTTCACTGCTAATCTCTTATATTGCTTATCAGCATCCTGCAAAAGTTAGACAATCACGAGAGCTTATAATAATCTTTTATGTTTTTAGCATGACAAATATAAATTTGCTTTGATTACTGGTCAAACAGTGTGCAATATATATACATATAGAGGTTGTCTTATTGTTTGTTCAATTTGATTTCATATGTAACATCCAGTTTATCATTTAACCCCTTAAGAGACAATAACATTTTCAAATAGAAACTGTCTCCTTTAAACCAAAATTCGATTAACACAAAGATAATATTGTAACTAAATATGCAACCTTTTTTTTTAACCTATGCAAACTTAGTCTTTTTATATTTGTCAAATAAAAATGTTAGTGTCACACTATATTGTGAAATTCAAATAATAAACCCAAACTGTCTTTAATTGTCCATTTCAACATACTTCTCTGAAATCTTCCTGTTCGATGTAAAACGTTTTTCTGAAAGGTACTGTGTGAAATCCTTTCTTCTCATCAGCAGGGAAATTGGGGACAGTGATGTTCAGGTCTTCAGGCAGGTTTGAGATTGTCACTTTGAGAGGTTCTAACACAGCCATGACCCTGTAATAACACGTTAATTTTTTTTATTTATCGACATCACTTGAGGACAGCAATTAATCATTGTCAAACAAGTAGTCTTCAGAGAAAACCCGCTACATTTTCCAATTAGCATCAAGAGATCTTTTATATGCACTTTCCCACAGGACAGCATATACCACAGCCTTTGATATACCAGTTTTGAGTGATCTATAATCCAGACTAAATGAAGAGACATGTAGAAAGGAATGAAGGAAATGTTTTATTTAACGAAGCACTCAACACATTTTATTTACGGTTATATAGCGTCAGACATATGGTTAAGGACCACACAGATATTGAGAGGGGAAACCCACTGTCGTCACTTCATGGGTTACTCTTTTCGATAAGCAGCAAGGGATCTTTTATATGCACCATCCCACAGATATACCAGTCATGGTGCACTGGCTGCAACAAGAAATAGCCCAATGGGCCCACTGACGGGGATCTATCCCACACCGACCGCGCATCGAGCGAGCACTGTACCACTGGGCTACGTCCCGCCCCCTAGACATGTAGAAAGCTTACCTTGGTGCGGTGACGTTGAGTACGTCTCTAACACACGACTCCAGCATGGTGGGGTCAATCACCGTCTGTGCCATCGTCACGCCAACCTGTTGAGACAATCACATCAACCAATCTGATTTCTGTATTATCTCAAATAATACAGTGTGTTATAATTCAGTGTTATTCCAGCACCCAATACAAGACTACAGTTGAAGATGGTTTTGTTTAACAACACCACTAGAGCACATTGATTTATAATCAATCAGCTAATGAATGTCATTTGGTAATTTTGACTCGTAGTATTCAGATGAAACCTGCTATATTTTCCCCATTAGCTTGATGTATCATGCAACCCCTGCAATTTCTCACGGCAATCGGCAATACAGTGAAGATTGCTGTGTAGTTTGTAATTCTCCACAGCACTTTTTTTTCCCTTGGACTATAGTCAGTTTTTTTTTTCAATGGCATGGGTTTTTTTCTGTGGACATTTTCTTAATTGCAGGGGTGGTCATGTCATAGCAATGATCAGACTTTGTGCCGGCGTCATCCAGGCTGTATTTCATACCATTCAGGTGACATTAAGGAGATAAAGAAAGAAGGAAATGTTTTATTTAATGACACACTCAACACATTTTATTTACGGTTATATGGTGTCAGACATATGGTTAAGGACCACACAGATATTGAGAGAGGAAACCTGCTGTCGACACTTCATGAGCTACTCTTTTCGATTAGCAGCAAGGGATCGTTTATATGCACCATCTCATAGACAGGATAGTACATAGTACAGCCTTTGTTACACCAGTTGTGGAGCACTGGCTGTAACGAGAAATAGCCCAATGGGTTTGAGGAGATAAAGTAGGTGTAAAGGCACAGTAACAAGATATGACTGTTTTTAAAAATATAAAAATTTTAGATAATATTTTTGGAAACTTCAGTGGTTTTGACTTACTATGCTCTCAAATCAAAAACTGTATCTACAATTAAAAGACACATGTGACACATTTTGGAGGAAAGGACGATTAAAATGTTGAAAAAAAATGCAATGTTCCATGAGAGGAAAACAGCTGATCCGAGGAGAATTCCCACCTCTGTTTTATTGTTCAGTATAGTACCTCCCGTATAACTGTACTAAGTAAAATATGTTACCTTTGCACAAAAAATGTTAACAGCTTCAGGTGGAAAGCCTCGCCTTCTCAGTGCTGTCAACGTAAACAACCGAGGGTCATCCCAGTCTCTGAAGTCAGAAGAAAACACATGTTAAATGAGGTACAGCAATTTTATTTTGTTTGACATCACCACTAGAACACACTGATCAATTCATCAACGGCTATTGGATATCAAACAATGGGAAACATGCTATATTTTTCCATAGCAGCAAGGGATCTTTTGTATGCAATTTTCCAGACAGAACAGCACATCTCAGTCGTGGGGCACTGGTTGGAATGGGAGTGGGGGGGGAACAATCAGAGAACAGGTCCACTGTGGGGATTTGATCCTCTGACATAAGCACTTTGGCGAGCTCTCTACCAACCGAACTATACTGACATCCAAAACAACCTTTACAAGACATGAATATGTATTATAGAAAACCAACAAAACAGTACAGTACAGTATTCTATGGTAACCACTCTACCAAATGAGGTAAATACTCTCTCTGTCAGAAACTTTAGATAAATATGGTCAATGTTACCTTACAATTCCCGAGTTGATAAGTTTGGCGATCTTCCTTTTTGAGACGACTGCGTAGTTGAGGTTTAAGCGAGCATACTCCCACTGGACCGGACAGTAGACGTCAAGAGCATTGCATAGCCAGTAGTATGAGGAACGTCTGTGATAAAGTGTACAGATGAGTAAAAAATATATACAGTAAAGTACACTTATAACGAACATGCTTAGAACGAACTACTGCATAGAACAAACTGATCGTAAAGTCCCATTATCTCCCTAAACAACAACTTGTACAAATATGTACAACGAACCATTGCTATAACAAACTAGCTATCATGGTCCCTTCTGGTTCGTTATAACAGTACTTTACTGTATATATTTTTTTGGCATTTTTTGACAGCCACAGGTCATTAAGGGGATGAGAGTTGTCTCAATTTAAAAAGAGTCAGAGTATATAACAATTTATGACAGTATTTTGAGTAATTAAAATGTTGTGAAACTATCATTTCATCACTAAAATACAATAAAGCAGGTAACAATTTAAAAAAACATGCCTTGCTTTAGATGTAATATATTAAATGCTTACATCATGATAACATTTCCAACAAACAGATGCCCAAACATGTGCAAATGGAAATTTCATATGACATCATTTGAACTGATATTTTGTGTTGATGTTTTATTGTTTGAAAAATGCCCTTACAAATGGTCAATAATTGATAAACAAAATGCTTATAAATATAAATGGTAAAATAAATCAATTGTAAGTGTAAGCCATATTGTCCTAACAATTGACAAATAAATAACTAAATTGCATATCACAATATAACATACATGTAGATCACAACAGAAATTTAAATGTTTATGTCTCCATACTAACCTGGACTGAAACTCTTTGGTGCAGAGAGAATGAGTGATGTTTTCTAGAGAGTCACACAAACAGTGCGTGTAGTCATATGTTGGGTAAATACACCTGGAAAAACATATTCCAAAATAAACATATATCGAGGTGCATTTCCCAATTTTACTTTTGTTACAATATAATACAATTAGTCATTTTATTTCAACTTATTTCCGTGCTATATCCAATTAAGGTTCAAGCACACTGTCCTGAGCACACACCTCAGCTATTTGGGCTGTCTGTCAAAGGACAGTGATTTAGTGGTTAGTGAGAGAGAAGAGGGTGTAGTGGTCTTACACCTACCTACCCATTGAGTTGTTAAAACTCGCTCTGGGTCGTCTGTCCAATGGCTTAACTGCAACACCATCGAGGCCGGTCTACAACTAGCCATAGCCAGCAATGAAGCAAGGGAGACAACTACTATTAGAAATTGCTGACGTAGTCTTAAAATGTAAGTTTTGGAGTTGCACATTTAATTATGTATGTGATTATGCAGCTTCTCATAAAATTTCTGAACTTTTTGTGCCTGAAATCATTTTTACCAAATAGATTAAAATGCTTAAAAATTTACTTTATTTTAGTTTGGTATTCAGGTTTAAGCTAATTAAAAATCATTTCAGATTTTATTTCTAAATATATATATTTTTTTTAAATGCTATGCATATTCAGGGTATGCACTTGGAATTTTTTTGACTGGCCAATCGGGCCACTCACAGCAACATTTTGGCTCACCCGTACAACTTTTGAATGGCCCATGACTGAATTTCGTTAAAAAAAAGAAACTAACTTAAATTGTACTTTAAAAACATGTTATCATAGCATACAAACAATAATAACAACAACACAAAAGAAGGAAACAAAACTTGTTTTAGTTACATTGCAAACTGTTGTAATTAAATTATAATTATTGTTGTCACAGGACAAACATGGAATATTTTACCAAGGTTCAGTCTTGGAATGATTGTCGTTGGCATCGTTCGCAGTGACGACTAGGTGTTTGGAAAAGTAGACTCGGTATATTCCGTAAGAAACGAAAATGTTCCAACACAATGTAACTTCGGAAAACCTTAGGCTCATAAACAAAATCTTACTGCAAAACATATCATAGTGGAATGTGGCGAGTTGTTCTGACTGAAACTATGAATACATTTAGGTGGCCGAGGTTTTCCGAATACATAATCAAAACCAGCCAAGGGATTCTGAATGGTTTTAGACTGTTCGATAGGCTGGGGAAATGATCTCTATTTTATGTCCTATATTGGATTGGTTGCGTAGATACTAATAAGAAACTAGCTGAAAACAATAAATAAAAAATAACTTTCCAATCTCTTACAAATATTAGTTATTTGCATTTTGATACATAATACAATATGCAGAATTTTCTCGGTCGCCAAGCGGGCAACACATGATAAGGTTTTGACTTGTGCGACACTATTTTGACTCGCCTGGGTGATCGGGCGACCGTAAAGTGCACACCCTGCATATTTGCCATGCAGGTGGGTGTTTTAAACTAATATTTCTTTTGATTGGGGATTTACAAGAGAACAATTTCAATAACACTCAATTACTGTGGAAACAATTTTCTAATGTTAGGTATTGGACTTTTTAACCATCAGCAGATAATGCTATTGCGTAAATAAATACCACGTGTCACCACTCCTGTGGTGAGGTGTGAACTTTATTCGATAAGCAACTGGATCTTTCTTTCCTTCCTCTAGTGTGGTCTTCATTCGAAGAGTGGCCTCCCCTTCTTGAAGTTTTCCTTTCTTCATATCCTAAAAAAATATTCAAAATTTCTGAAGAATAACTTTCAGCTATTTGTTTACCGCATTAACATAGAGGTAATTCAGAATGTTACAAAAATACATATACATATTATCTGTTAGCCTTGACTTGTTACTCTATAAGATGAAACAACACCTCAATATATTGTTATATCAGAGGCATCAAAGTAAATGCGATTTACCAGACACATTCTGGAGTCCAAGTGCGCAATAGACTGGTTTTGTGTCTAACATTAAATGAATGTGATTTGGATAGGATGTGAAGGAAACCAGTAAATTGCTATCCAGCACTTTCTCATCTGAATTAGATGACTGTTCTAGAAAACCGATTGAAAAAAGGAACAGATTTCAATCTGCTGTACCCCCTTTAAACTTTTGTACCGATATGAGATATTTTAACAAGTAATTCTTTTCTCAACTTTTGTGTTCTTTAAATAAAATATTTAATTCTTTTCTCCACCTTGAAAGTCGCATAACATATATGCCATGTGTTTTCCATTATTAATTAACATGAAGAGACAATAACCTCAAAAAGACGAAGAGATTCTTCAATGGGGCGATCTCTCCATGGTGAGTCTGGGTTATTGTAACCTTTGACCTCTTCTTGTTTCTGGTGACACACGTAAGCATGACCTCGCTTGATAAGGTCCACAGCGTACTCATAAAGCTGCTGGAAGTTGTCGGATGCATGAGTTATCTTATACGGCGTGTAACCTGAAATACAACAGCAGAAACAAACTTTTTACTGCTGACAATCAGTGATGGGTTTGTGAAATTAATCATCTACATGTCATCATTTCATTATAATTTATGATAGTGATCTTTTTAAAAAAAACGGTGCGGGGAGTAGCCCAGTGGTAAAGCATTCACTTGATGCGCGGTCAGTCTAGGATTGATCCCCGTCGGTGGACCCATTGGGCTATTTCTCGTTCCAGCCAGTGCTCCACAACTGGTGTATCAAAGGCCGTGGTATGTACTATCCTGTCTGTGGGATGGTGCATATGAAAGATCCCTTGCTGCTAATCAAAAAGAGTAGCCCATGAAGTGGCGACAGCGGGTTTCCTCTCTCAATATCCGTGTGGTCCTTAACCATATGTCCGACACCATATAACCGTAAATAAAATGTGTTGAGTGTGTCATTAAATAAAACATTTCATATTGTTTTTTTAAAGTTAAAAAGTCTGTTTCATTTAACGACACCACTAAAGCACATTGATTTATTAATAATCAGCTATTGGATGTCAAATAGTTGGTAATTTTGACCAGGGCTAACTCTGGCATTCACCAATTGTGAATTTTGAAAGCAGTTGGCGAATTTTATTTTAATTTGGCCAAATAATTGCATGTAATAATTGGTATTTTAAAGAAAATAACTTGATTTCTGCAATTTTTGAAGTTTAATAGACAATTTGGCAAAATAATTGCATGTAATAATTGGTATTTTTAAGAAAATAACTATTAATTTCTGTAATTTAATAGACAATTTGGCAAAATATTTTGCTCACCCAGAGCTAGCCCTGTTTGACTGTTAGTCTTAAAGAGGAAACTTGCTACATTTTATCATTAGTAGCAAGGGATCATTTATATGCACCATCCCAGACAGGATAGCACATACCACGTCTTTTGATATATCAGTTGTGGTGCAGTGGATGGAGCGAGAAATAGCCCAGTGAGCCCACCAACGGGGATCGTTCTTAGACCGACCGTGCATCAAGCCAGTGCTTTACCACTGGCCTGTCCCACCCCCTTGATCTTTAAAAAATGCAATCCAGTACAGAACATTCACATAAAAACACATATTCACCACCAATCAACCAACCAACAGAAAGAAAGAAATGGTTTATTTAACGATGCACTCAACACATTTTATTTATGGTTATATGGCATCGGACATATGATTATGGACCACACAGATACTGATAGAGGAAACCCACTGTTGGCACTTCATGGACTACCCTTTTCGATTAGCAGCAAGAGTTCTTTTATATGAACCATTCCACAGACAGGGTAGTACATATCACAGCCTTTGATATACCAGTCGTGGTGCACTGGCTGGAACGAGAAATAGCCCGATTGAGCCCATCGACGGGGATCGATCCCAGACCGACCGCACATTGAGCGAGCACTTTACAACTGGGTTACGTCTCACCCCAAACAACCAACCAACAAGACAGTCAAATATGATCTGTCCTTGTTTTTACAAATGGGTTAACAAGTAAATATCTTAAAAGATGAAGATCTAAAATATTACCTAACCACTCAACCATGTCACGAATCCCTGTGAAAAACTTCTCTTCCTCCTTCTCCGGGTTTGTGTCATCATATCTGAGATAGCAATGACCCCCTGTTTTCTGAAGAAAAACATTCAGTATAGAATATCATGAATAAACACAACTGACCAAAATTAGTAGATTAAACTGATAAGAACAGGGAGGTGGATACCCATTTAAAAATAAAAGCTGAAATGATCTTTAAATGTTGAAAACTATAACTTTTAAAGTATTTGTCAGTATTTCAGATCAAATCCAGTCTACTATGTGAAAATTATTTCACACAAACCTGAAATTTAGTAAAAAGCTAAAAACTCACACCCCTGTAAGAACGAGTAGAAAAACTTTTAACTATGGGATTATATTATCACTGTAGTAACATTCATTTCTTTAAATGTTCTGTAAATATCTTAATATGATATGCAGGATTCTCATGGACCCGGGGTCCTGACGCAGCGATTAAGGATGGGATGCACCATATTGCATACACGTGCGTCCCTGCGGACGCAGTATATTTTTATTTTTATTTAACTTCAATACAATTTTTGTTTTAAACATCTAAATTTACTGTAAAGTAAATCGGCAACATTCATAAAAAGTTTTGGAAATTAGTGTTAATTGGTACAGTCAGTTGGTCACTCCAGAAAGCCACCCTCATCAATGCACCCATTTCGTGGAAATAACTCAACCACGTGACCCAGATTTACAACATTAATCGGTACGACAAAACATGACTAGTAAAAAGTAAAACTTGTTGTCACTAGTAACCAAACATTTAATATAAAAAATGCAACATGTCTTAAACAGTATTTCATTTTATTTAATCGAATTTTCTAGCTTTACGACAAGCAGCTGGCAGTACACTACTGAATAGTAGACTGGCCACGTGGACATGCAATCAGCGCTTATTCACACCGTGAGGCAGATCAACTGAACAAAACTGGTTGAAAATGTTTGGTTCTAAAAATCGCAGTAGAAAAATAATCTTTCGCAAATTTCCCCCCCACCACCCCCCGCATTATTAGTTGAATATATATGAGTTACCTGGTATTTGTTTTATATTTCATCATACATTTTAATAATAAAAAAATGTATTCATGTACATGTACTTTTTATTACGACATAACACCATTTAAAAGGCAATGTTTTTTGTGTTGTCAGTTGTTATACAATTCACTTGATATTTTATTGGATATATCAATTCATCTGCAAATGTGGACTCTCCTACATTCCTAATGGACTCTTAAAATATAAGGTCATGAGTCCATGGACTCTCAACATTTTTGGATGAATGAGAACCCTGATATGTTAAAATGCAAATTAATTTCACTGAGATGCATTAAAATGTGAATTAATTTCAATATTTAACCTGCACTATAAAGTACATAATAAAACTGGTAAGTACTACTTACTCTGGCAATTCCAAAATTGAAGTTAATTGCTTTTGCATGTCCAATGTGCAGAATACCATTTGGTTCTGGTGGAAATCTGGTAAAAACCTATAAAAGAAAGCACAAGTAAAGTTACTTTTCTAGTAATACTTTGTGTATGAAATTAATAACAATATACGTCTATATATATTTAGGGTAACCTTAAGTGACAAATACATACGGTTAGCCTTTTTATTTTCAAATGACAGCCAGATAAATTCTGGTCTGTTATTGCAAACTTCAAGTAAGAATTATCTGTTGTTATTTTTACATTTATCGGGGTACGCAAAATAAACATCATCCACAAACTGAGAGAGAGAGAGAGAGAGAGAGAGAGAGAGAGAGAGAGAGAGAGAGAGAGAGAGAGAGAGAGAGAGAGAGAGAGAGAGAGAGAGAGAGAGAGAGAGAGAGAGAGAGAGAGAGAGAGAGAGAGAGAGAGAGAGACGGAGAATGAAAGAGAAAGAGAGGGAGGGAGACAGAGAAACAGAGTAAAGAGTAAGAAAGAGAGACAGAGAGAGAGAGAGAGAGAGACAGAGAGAGAGAGAGAGAGAGAGAGAGAGAGAGAGAGAGAGAGAAGGGGTGGGGGAGCTGTCTTGTATTTACTATTCTGCCTTGTACTTGTATGGTAAATGACATTTATGTTTACTAGTGAAGGCTAATTTCTGGCACTAACCGTTCCTCCAGTAACCTTCAAATGTTCTTTGAGAATGTTCATTGTGTTAGGTGTTATCACATAGCCATCAGTCTTGTAGTTCTCACCTAATATGGAACAGGGATTTTTTATAGTGCTGATTTAATCTAAACACAATTGTACTATAAAACAGGTATACAATCACAATTGGTTAATGTGCTATTCTGTTCTCCCCCTAAAGTATAAATCAAAAATGTTTTTTCGCTAGGAAACTTTACATTAAAATTTGTTTAAAAGCATACTTTGGCATTAAACCCCTCCACATCTCCTATCTAACCATATGCTATAAAATGCTCAGGGCTTCTAGATTATGGTAGCTCAACTCCCATGGCTAGTGATATTCAGTGTTGGGCTAGTAACTAACTACTATTGCCATGCCCGACGGAAATCTATTTTGTAAATATATATATCCTGCCCCACCAACATCAAGTGTTAGTGTTTTGAAGATCTATCTCCCTCTTTAGGTGACATATCCAATTATTACTATTAATTAGTAAAATTGTATTAACTTAAAAGTGAATTTTTAATCATGGCTAGTAAATTTTTAAAATCACTGATCCCATGGCTACTGGATTTTTATAAAAATTCTAGAAGCCTTGCATGCTTGTGAAAATACTGATAATTGTGAAAAGACCCTTGTTAAATTTTAAAATAAGAATAAGCCACAAAAGGTTTATCAGATATATATAAACAACTGATACAACAATTAAGAAACAACCACCTTTAATTTCAACACAAATTGTGTCAAAAAGAACCCTGTAGTTGTCACATTGATAGTGTCACCAGTCTGCCGTAAAAGAATGGGAAATAATTCCAATGTGGAGATTAATTTAACTACTTGCATCTTGATCACATACTCTAACCACTGGGCTATATATTGCTATTCAAATACACAAAGACAGAGAATATGGTAGTGGTTTACTCATATATGCTAGAGTTAATGTAATTATATATTTAAATGCAATTTACCAGTTTTATGGAACCTCAAGGCATCGCCCATTAGTTCAGTAAAACTTTTAACATGGCCATCTTCTCCAATGCCTGAAAAAAAGGTAAGAAGTAATTTAACATTAAAGAAAAAAACTGGTGACCTCTGAAGAAGCATAACATGAAAGTTTTTTTTAAATGTATAATGTTTGTATAATAAAATTATTAACATGCAGAGTTCAAGTTAAAGTTTGTTTTATTTAAAGAAAGAAAGAAATGTTTTATTTAATGACGCACTCAACACATTTTATTTACGGTTATATGGCATCAAACATATGGTTATGGACCACACAGATTTTGAGAGGAAACCCGCTGTCGCAATTACATGGGCTACTCTTTCCGATTAGCAGCGAGGGATCTTTTATTTGCGCTTCCTACAGGCATGATAGTACAAACCATGGCCTTTGTTGAACCAGTTATGGATCACTGGTCGGTGCAAGTGGTTTACACCTACCCACTGAGCCTTGCGGAGCACTCACTCAGGGTTTGGAGTCGGTATCTGGATTAAAAATCCCATGCTCGACTGGGATCCGGTATCTGGATTAAAAATCCCATGCCTCGACTGGGATCCGAACCCAGTACCTACCAGCCTGTAGACCGATGGCCTAACCATGATGCCACTGAGGCCGGCTTGTTTTGTTTAACAAAAAAGACTAACTACATGTAAAAGCACATTGCTTTATTAATCATTGATTAATTAGTTCCCAAAATGTTGATTAGTGACAGTTGGTAATCAATTGAAGATTACCCATTAGGCTATTTCTCGCTCCAGCCAGTGCTCCACAACTGGTGTAACAAAGGCCGTGGTATGTACTATCCTGTCTGTGGGATAGTGCATATAAAAGATCCCTTGCTGCCAATCGAAAAGAGTAGCCCATGAAGTGGCGACAGCGGGTTTCCTCTCTCAATATCTGTGTGGTCCGTAACAATATGTCTGACACCATATAACCATAAATAAAATGTGTTGAGTGCATCGTTAAATAAAACATTTCCTTCAACTGAAGATTGAACAAAATGTTCTTATAAAAATAGTATTGAAGATGTGACTACAAAACCGTACACATTTCTGCCGATGTTGCTGCACTCTCTGCTGTTTTCTGAGATTCTTTCTTCGTTGGTTTGGCTGCCTGAAACCAAAATAAATTATTGTGTAATGAAAATGATTTTTCTTGTCATGTATGACATTTTGGATTTTTTAAATATGTCATCACTTCACCATCCTAAAAGCTTATTTTGTGGAGATGGTATCTTTTTTAAAAACTTAATAATATGGATAATAAACAGCTTAAGCTGGACAAAAAAATACTACTTGCAATTTAACACATTCTTTAACTTGTCGAAAGAATGTTTTAGTATTGTAGAGGAACCTTTTAACCAAAAATAATTAGTCAAGCAAGCATGTGTGCAGAGGGGGGAGTTTATGGGTTGAACTCCCCTCCAAACAGATGTTCTTTCTCTCTAATGTATTTTCTGAGGGAGCAGGGCCCAAACCCCTCTAAAGACTTCACCATCTAGAACCCCCTGCATAATTTTCTGTTTGTTTAGAACTTCAAGGAATTTGTTTTAGATTGTCCACCTTCTGTTTTGGTGGTTTCTCCAGGTCTGCATCAGTCTTTGGTCCAAGTAAATCAAGAATCTAAAAATAAAAGTAATAAACAATAATCAAAAACATAATAATGACAAGATGGAAACACATTTGTATAATTTACAGATTTCAGTGCCAGTAAGATAAACATGAATGAAAAAAAACTGATATTCAGACCAATTCAATGAAGTTGAAACTGGCAAATTATTTTCTTATTACATCACCAAAAAGCTATTTCATGAAATAATAATAATAAAAATTAAAAATTCTTTAAGAGCTTTAAAGCATTGTCTTCAGATTTTCACACAAAATTTGTCAAATTGCTTACATTTCAGGACCAATTTAAAGGCATTGTCCTGAGTCTGTTGCCATTGTTAAGATTTAGCCAACTAACACAGACATTTTAATGACTAAAAGTACATATTAAATACATTTTGTCACAATAAAATATCAGCGGCTGTATATTAAATATGTTTCTGATCGCTCAGTGTTTGTATTATGTCAAATTTCATTTTATTTTCTAATTTATAGTTTATTGCAATTATAGGGAAAGAAAGAAATGTTTATTTAACAATGCACTCAACACATTTTACTTCCAGTTATATGGTATCAGACAAGGACCACACAGATATTGAGGGAGAAAACCTGCTGTCGCCACTTCATTGGCTACTCTTTTCGCTTAGCAGCAAGGGATCTTTTATATGCACCATGCGACAGACACGATAGCACATACCACGGCAATTGATGTAATTATAGGGAAACTAAATCCATCCAGTTTGGGCTACTTACAAGCATAAGAATGCCCACTGAATCTACATTAACAAGACTGCGTTTGGCATGTAATTTTAGCTGTTAAAAGATTTTATTAGTCAGAAACACCTTACAATGGCAGCAAACTCAGGACAGTCTGTTTAAAGCCTGAGAGACTATACAAAATGTGTACCTGCATGTCGACTTCATTCTTCACTCTCTTACCATCCGCCCATTTTAACTTGCCACGGCATTCACCTGTAACAAAAAACATTATACAATTAGTTTACTTTACTTTAATAATAAAGAACGTGCCTACAAGGTTTTATGTTTCAAATTCATTCCTTAAATATGGGGCCAAAATATCGGACTTGAGTACTCAAGGGTCAAACTCAACCCGGACCCAAGTACCTGACACTTACACTGGATAATAATGAGATTAAGGAAGAAAGTTAAATAGCATTATGCATCTTAATTCCAGCGCTGAACATGGATGCCAAATCATGCCATTGTATTACGTTTAGAAACCGATTATGTTCAGTGTTGTGATGGACGGACGGCCAGTTTAAAAAGAGAAACTAGTGCATGATCATGTAATTATTGTGTAACTTATATCGTTGATTATCTACTGCTGAAATTATTATCCTACATTGTCCATTGTATTATAGTAGATAATTGTATTCCATCTTTTATGGGTACTAGAGTCATGTGAACTGACTCGAGACTTGCTAGACTCGTGCCCAAGTACTCGTGGAGACCCTACTTAGATAAAAGGAAGGAAATGTTTTATTTAACAATGCAGTCAACACATTTTATTTATGGTTATATGGCGTTGGACATATGATTAAGGACCACACAGATATTGAGAGAGGAAATCCGTTGTCGCCACTTCATGGGCTACTCTTTTCAATTAGCAGCAAGGGATCTTTTATATGCGCCATTCCACAGACAGGGTAGTACATACCACAGCCTTTGTTACACCAGTTGTGGAGCACTGGCTGGAACGAGAAATAGCCCAAATGGACCGACCGCGCATCAAGCGAAAGCTTTACCACTGGGCTACATCCCACTCCCCCCCCCCCCACTATTTAAATAACAAATAAAATTTTGCTACTGACAATTTAATTACTAGTAAAATGATGTGATTAAGGAACATAACATTGTTTAAATGTGGTCAACAAATCAAACAAAATAATTCAAAATAACATTATAAAATCTTCTGTCAACTTCACAGACTTATTGAAGTTATTGTAGAAGCAAAAGAGTGAAAATGAAAGCTGCAAAACTGTGACTATTAATGAAAAACTATATAATGACACCATACCTAAAACCGGCCTCGGTGGCGTCATGGTTAGGCCATCGGTCTACAGGCTGGTAGGTACTGGGTTCGGATCCCAGTCGAGGCATGGGATTTTTAATCCAGATACTGACTCCAAACCCTGAGTGAGTGCTCCGCAAGGCTCAATGGGTAGGTGTAAACCACTTGCACTGACCAGTGATCCATAATAACTGGTTCAACAAAGGCCATGGTTTGTGCTATCCTGCCTGTGGGATGCGCAAATAAAAGATCACTTGCTGCTAATCGGAAAGAGTAGCCCATGTAGTGGTGACAGCGGGTTTCCTCTCAAAATCTGTGTGGTCCTTAACCATATGTCTGACGCCATATAACAGTAAATAAAATGTGTTGAGTGCGTCGTTAAATAAAACATTTCTTTCTTTCTTTCCATACCTAAAATAATGCCCGGACTAAACCTGTATCTGTCTGCCAACAGTTCTTGTTTGTATTTGTTAATCACAACTTCAACCTGAAAATATAAATTACAGGAAAATGTATCACACGGGCAACATTTCCACATTTTCAAAGCATTTATAATATGAATGTATCTAATGTAAACACAAACATTAATAGACAGGAAAGGACTGGAATATTTGTTTAACATCTTATCTTTATTTAGACACTTGCTAGAAAGAGAAAGGAAGGAAATCTGCTGCTGCCACATTGGTAACTCCTACCAAAACAGCAGCAAGGTATCGTTTATATACTTACCTTTAACAGAACATTACATACCACATCTTTTAATATACCAGCTGGTTGTGATGAAAATAAACCCACCAGAATCCATCAAGGGTGATCGATCCTACAATGCATTACCCCAGATCTACAACAGCATTCAATCCTGCTCCCTCCCACACTAAACAGATGAAATAAATTATAAAGTTGTTTTGTTTAATGACATCACTAGAGCATATTGATTTGTGAATTATCGACCACTAAACAGATGAAATAAATTATAAAGTTAAAGTTTGTTTTGTTTAATGACATCACTAGAGCATATTGATTTGTGAATTATCGACCACTAAACAGATGAAATAAATTATAAAGTTAAAGTTTGTTTTGTTTAATGACATCACTAGAGCATATTGATTTGTGAATTATCGACCACTAAACAGATGAAATAAATTATAAAGTTAAAGTTTGTTTTGTTTAATGACATCACCAGAGCATATTGATTTGTGAATTATCGACCACTAAACAGATAAAATAAATTATAAAGTTAAAGTTTGTTTTGTTTAATGACATCACCAGAGCATATTGATTTGTGAATTATCGGCTACTGGATGTCAAACATTTGGTAATTTTGACATATTTAGTGATGAAACACACTACAATTTTCCATTAGAAGCAAGGGATCTACCATCCCAAAGACAGGATAGCACATACCACAGCCTTTGGTATATACCAATCATGGTGCACTGACTAAAACGAAAAATAGCCCACTGACGGGGATCGATTCCAGACCGACAGTGCATCTGGCGAGAAATTTACCACTGGGTTACATCCTGTCCCCTTAATAAAGAATCATTAGCAAAGAATCATTTTGACTGCAAATAATAGTAAAACATATCAAATGATTTTATTACAACAGGCATTCTGAGAGTACTGTTAAAGCAATACATGTCCACTACCGGGCATAACACATTTTCACAGCACTCAAATTCAAGGGCTATAACTCTGTTAAAAATGGGTAAATTCCCATTAAAATCAAATTTGATCTGTAATTCTAAGGAAAAAGCTATACACAAAATTTTAGCTCAGTATCTTGAGGTACTTTGATTGAAAAAAGGCCAGAAAACTAATGTGGGACAGACAGATGGATGGACAGACAAAGACCTGTTGGACTGGTAGGGGACTATTAAATATATCACTGATGTATCTGAGCAACATACAGCTGATTCGATTTCCTCAGGACTAACAACAACACCAACTCCGGATTCTGCTTCCAGCTCAGCGATGTTGACTGGCTCTAGGGGATGATGTAGCAGATAGTCCATGGCAGCTGAAACAGAACGAACACATTCAGATTTGAAGAGCATATCAAAAAAAATTAGTTATTTTGAACCATTTTTTTAAATTATTATTATTATTATTATTATTCACAGAAACCGTGTTACAGTAAGACCTGTCCCCAACTAGGGAGAATAAAAAGGACAGGCGGTCAACAAGACCTTGATATATTACATATAACAGGTTTTCAATAAATGCTAGAGTAATTTGAGGAGTAGCTCTAGAAGCAATACAAAAAAAAAAAAAAAAAAAAAAAAAAAATGAACCATTGTTTTATTACTTGCTACAATCAATGTTTTCAGAAACAATTGTATAATGACAATGTAACTCTGTTGTGACAATTATGTCATTACAGGGTTCGAATTTTAGCATGACAATGACGACAAGTGCTGTGGTTTTCCTCCTTACTTGCTGCTGTGCTCATTCACTATTATATATTATGTGCATGTACTTGTGCTTGCTTATCTTCTTCTTTTTTTAAATCAGTGATAGCTTTTATGTAACTTGTTTTGAGTTAAATAATCAACAGTAGCAGGGGTTTCCCTAGAGCGATAAGCCGACACGGCCCGTGCTCCCTTAGCCAGCCAAGTAAGCGCCTTAATGTCTGGTAAGCGCCTTAACTGCAGGACCGTGTCGGCTTAATTCGTAACATGTATACAAAACAATGGAGCTGTGATCCGTAACATCATTCGCCACACATTATCACACTTCCATTTGGTATCTCTGCAATTCTTTAGATGTTCACTTTGAGGTCCATTGATCGCACCGTTTTAATTGTCAGCAGGCTTGTGCTGGTCACGTGGTACAGGTGATCGGCTACTACTAATCCGCCAGATAACTGCTTGTTGTAAAAATGTCTGTATGCTTGGGAATTACGCATCAAGACAAATCAAAGAAAATACCTATTAATTGAATAAACATCTTTGAAGGTGAAATTCTTGAGTAAAACATGTCACCATTATTTTAATTTTGTAAAGTCTTTGAACCAAAGTAATAAAAACAAACCGACACTGCATGTCAATTTGAATACACATGCCAGTTCAGGGCCGAAAGACATGTCGGCTATCCCAAGGGCTGAGTTCAGCCAGACTGAGCGAAAACAAAACGTTCGCTACACTGGTTTGTGCGCTTCACGTTAAACCAAATGGACACGACGGACACCAATCAAATAGTTCGCGAACATTAGGAAGAACGTTCGTTGGCTGAACTGAGGAAAGCTCTCGGCGTAATATACGACACGCTTCAGAGTCAGCCGACACCCACGTGTCAAGAGACATCGTTGCGGACATGAACAATACGATTACACGGAAGTAAATCTTGATGTAAATGTGTAGAAAAACAATAGTTGTTTGCATCAATGAATACCTAACTGCAGTTTCGTTATTTCCTTTGTCTTTGTTAATTTTGTACCTATGGTCGAGAGCACGCACTGAGATCGCGATCGCAGGAAATGAACATGCAGTATTTATACAAATTGCAGTTAAACGTACACTGAATTAGTTTACAATAATTTGTTAGATAATGCTAGATATGTATTTGTTAAACTGTGAGGTGACAAGCATTTAACACGACGCTGAAATCAACAGCAACAACATGGCACAAATTATGAAATTGTTGGGGGTGGGGAATTGATGGGTTATATTTTTTTAAAGTTTTAACCCCCCTGGGGAAAGGCCTGAGTAGGCCTATATATATATTATGTATTTTTGCTTTTATAGAGTAATCCATACTTTAAATCATCAACGTAATAATAAACATTACAAAAATATGTCTTGACATATATCTTTCTTTTAGTTTTCTATAATGTGTACATGACACAGTCACACCCATATATTATGTACGCCAGAATGCATCTAAAGACAACTGAATTTTTAAACAAAATACCGGTAAGACTATCCTTAGCATATTCGCACCCAAATTATTTTGCTAACTCTGAACTCAAATCCTGGGGGACACATTGCCCAAGTATCCCAGACTCAACATGCTAACATGGCATGGTAAAAATGCAGTTTTTGTTTTTCAAGTCAAGATATTTTTTCATATTTAGAATTATTTATATACGGTATACCGCCCAGCTCTACTCATTATAAATAATCAAAGCATATATAGTATTACTGAAGATTATTACCATTCAGTTGTGCTTCTGACGTCATTTGTTTCTGAACAATGTACTTGATCAGTAGAGACTGATGACATCGAATCTGAGTTTTCAGCTTGGTTGCTATATTGTACAGCAACTTCCCCACATCTTTGTTACGCACTGCACCTGGAGCTCGTTTCTCACCCTTTAAAAGATAAAAGTCATATTGTTAAAATTATAACTCAGAATATTTAGTTTATTTTCCCCCATTATGGCCCATAGTGATATAAATTAATCTTAATTTTGCCAGTGTTTTCTGTAATTTTTTTTTTTTAAATAAAGTAATTAGAAAAAATACTTATGTTGAGTACAATTGGATTTGTATTGATTTAAAGTTGGGTGTTTTAATATGGGCTTACAAATTTATATATATAACTGAATTATTGCAGAATGGTTTGAAATTACTTTTGTAACTGGCTGATTTTTTTTCTATTATTGTATACCAATTAACATTAATTTGTTTATTAAATGCAACAATAAAATATCTGATCTACATTTTTTTGTGCCTTTTTAGTTTTTGACTTAAATGTAAAGATAATTTTTACTTTAAATAGCATTCTTGCCACTTTTTACCAATTACTTGCATGGCCTTATTCATCCCTGGGCTGTTTAAATTATTAACTCAGTAACTGTTTTTAAAATCCATATCATGGCTGTCATGATCATGGCATATGCGATATGGTGTGATCACAATTTAATGACATGTCATTGTCATGGGTAGCATAACCATTATGTTTGGCAATGCCGCGTTTTATACAGGATAGAAGGCAATCATTTTGTGATCATTTATGCAAGTTCCAAAATACTGTCAATAAGTAAGGCATATTAAAAAAAGAACCGTTTTACATGCCCTATTAAGTATTAATCATTACAATAAATGTTGCTGTTGATTTCATCATCTTTGTGAAGTGAAACCATTGACACAATCATCTAAATTTTAGTTTTATGTCAGATATAAATGCCCCAATACCTCGTCAATAACATGTTTAAGATTATTTGAAAGTTGTTCATTTTTTAGCGTTTCCTTGGCTTTCTGTTCGCTCAAACCAATGCTGACAAACAAATCCACCAAATCAGTAGCCATGCTGGATCTCAACTAATAATGATAAATGTGCTACGCTTGTTAATCGTTGAAAACCACAAACGACCTATTTTCAGTCTAATAAGGGTATCGAGAGTTATATGCCCTTGACCATAAAATGTAGACGGCAGCAGTGGTTATCACATGACAATAACAAAATAATACGACCACCTGACTCTGCTGACAGGCAGAAATGGCAGAAGCTGTAAGAGAAAACCCCAGGAAATCAAAGGTTGTTAGCTTTACGATTGCAATCATTACATCTATTGATATTTCAGGCAGAATGTTATGCCGATACATTTCTAATCAAAGGGAAGTGAATATGTATTAACTTCCTTTGAATGTCCAACCCAATTGCCAACATATTCAACATCAGACGAGAAATTTTTTATTATTTTATATCTGTCAATCTGATGTAATGTCACAATTTAATGTAAAAACAATATTGAGATTGTGAAATTAAGTGAATGGAAAAAATAAGGTTGGATAATTATCATTCAGTTTTGGCTTTTATTTTTAATGAAAGGAATTATAATTTAAAATGCTGTCCATATTTATTTTAGGCCAAGAGAATGAAAGTTATAGATTTGCGTCTGAACAATTTTAAAAACACATGAGGCTTTTTTTCATTATTCATTATTCATTATTTTTATTGATCTATTATCACATCGTTCGACACATCAAGAGTTCGGCAATTTTCGTCAATGTTTGGAATATACTGCTTCCTGCTTGAGGATTCAATGCTCTGCTGGGCTACACTTCAGAATTTATGACAGAGATGGCAGTTTTGGTGCAAAGGACCTCGTAGACATTACCACTATTGATGATTTGGAACTTGAATTTGTGTGATGATCATTAAGTGCCTTTTTTTGTGCAAATAATGAATTTTTTTTGTAAATAATGAAAATTTTCAGCGGTACCTTTCACGGCATGCGGGCGGTAGACACAAATCTATAACTTTCATTCTTATGGCCTTAGTGACATTTTTTGGTTTCTTTTCAGGGAGGTGAAACCAAACAAAAGAAAAGTAAATTAAGGACAAAAGATGTTGTGAAAACACATCAATCTCCAGAACTTTGTACTACTACACAAGAGTCTTCATGTCCTAGTCTTAAAGAAGTCTGCGAGGAGGAAAAAAGTGACTCCACAACTGTAGCAGAATCAGAAGAAACAATTTCTCTTGACAAACCTTTGCATCACAAAGATGAAGTTGTCAAAGAATTGGAGGAATCATCTTTGGATGGAAAGGAAATGGGGGCGCCTCCACCTGATCCAGATGGGTTACTGGGGGTTGCTGCAGGTGAAAAGGTGGAGGAAAAGACAGCTGATACTGAAGAGAGTGTGTCAGCACACAGTGAAGCAAATACACAATGTTCACAGACTCCTATTACTGACTCTCTTGTTCATTGTGCAGAAGGAACTGATATATTTACATCTGAAATTTTTTTGTCAGGTGAAGATAATGTGAAAGATACAGAGGCATCATTTGTAGATCAAAAGGCAGTGGGTGATGTTTTACCAGATCGAGGTGGTTCAGTAATAGCTGGATGCGAAGAAACAGATCAGATTGAAGAAAGTGCTAAATCAGAAGCTGTAGAAAGTGTTCAGATAGATACTGAGATACCAACTGATCCACATGGTTCAGTAATAGCTGGATGTGAAGAGACAGAACAGAAGACAGATCAGATTGAAGAAAGTGCTAAATCAGAAGCTGTAGAAAGTGTTCAGATAGATACTGAGATACCAGCTGATCCGCATGGTTCAGTAATAGCTGGATGTGAAGAGACAGAACAGAAGACAGATCAGAATGAAGAAAGTGCTAAATCAGAAGATGTAGAAAGTGTTCAGATAGATACTGAGATGCCAGCTGATCTAAATGCTTCAGTAGGAGCTGGATGTGAAAAGATGGAACAGAAAACAGACCAAACTGAAGAACTTGTTGCAGCAGAATCTATAGAAAGTGTTAAGTTAGATACTAAAGCAGATTCTGAAGGCTTAAATATTCCTATTATTGAATGTGGAATTGGAACATTAAAACTTAAACCAATTCAAGATGTTAGTTCTGTCAGTGACAAGGAGGTTGAGAACACACATAGAAAACAATCTCCCATTTTCAAAACTGGTGAGCTTAGTTCTGTTAATACAGAAATATCCAAGATATCTATATGTGATAGTGCTACTACTATTGAAAACATTGAGGCTGGACCAACTGGGGTGGATTGTAATGTTACTGAGTTTGAAGTTTCTCCCAGTGAGGTGCTTAACCCAGGTGAAAAAACAGAATCCTCTCAATCAGTATCTCATATGTTATTTGATGTTCCACAAATGAACAAGGAACAGTCCATGACACAACCCAGTCAGACTGACATCAAATCATCTCATCTCAAAGAGGAACCAGTTCCTTTAGCTGAGCAAGGTCTTGCATCAGCCATGGCAGGCATATCAAAAGAACATACAAAAGAGAAACAAGTTCAAAATGTAGTATCCCAAAAAGAAAATCAAGAAAAAGTCATGCACAGAAAGGTGTATCGAGAAGCGACAGATCAGAAAACGGTCAAACCAATGACTATGGAGCAGATTCAAGCACTTTACTACAATCAGCAGCTGTTGAAAAACCCACAGATAATAGAGAAATTCATTCAGGTGCTTTACAATGTCTTGTACATGTACATGTATTTATTTATATATTGTGTATTTTAATGCTTAATTTGTTTACTTCAGTTCCTGAATTTTGTTTTTGCCTTTTAAACATAGTGTCTGGAGAATATGTAATTGAGTAAGTGGCTAAATGAATGAATGGGTGTATTAATGGATGAAATTTGAAAGAAAAAATACATGTACATGCATAACTTATTAACTAATTATGGGGCCATCCATTTATCTCCCTGATATGATATGATACACCTTTCTCACCTCTCTCTGTCTCTGTCTCTGTCTCTCACTCTCACTCTCCATCAATCTGTACAGTAAGTATAAACATCATCTTTAAAGAAAAATACACTGAATACAATTAGGATCTAGATTACATGTATGTATATTTGTTTATATCATTAAAAGTAAGACAAATTTTAATTGGATTTAACAAAATTGGGCTTCTTTTTAAAAACAAATAGCTAAGATTAGTATATGGAAATAATTTGTCTTTATACTGGACTTTTTTTATGCAGAATGAAGCAAAAAAGGAATCCCATGAGTTCTATGAAATCCTACTGAATTACTATCGCTCACGTAAGAATCTGTTGAGTGCCGAAGATGATATTGCCATTCTACAGAAAGCATATAGCCAGCTGATGGAAGAAGTCTGGATTACAACTACACACACAGTCACTGCCCAGGTTTGACATCATAATAAATAGTAATATGTACATATACATACTTTTATTATAATGTCTTTGAAAATATATTTAATTATTATTCATTTTCATTTTTGTAAATCATTTTTATAAAGATTCACTTCACTAGGTGATCATAATTGTATTTGGTGGAGACTGTCATCAGGTGCAGTACTTCTCACTTTTGTATAAATTGTTGTTTGCAGTATAGCCATTGTTAATTTTATGTTCTCATTTTGATTAGCTGGAGAAGACCCAAGGTTACTGTGTCCTCTTTTGTATTTACTGTTCATTGCCACACCCACCACCATTATTATTTTAATAATAGCTACATACTGTAAAAGCAACATTGCATCATCCTTGCAAGTTTTTTTTGCACTGCTCTGTGAGATTACAAAGTTGTGAGAGTTTAGTGAATTAGGCATTTGGTTAAATAACACAAGTTTGCACGTTTATTATAAACTTATTAAAAAAGACTGACATAATTACCTGTACATTGTCAAGTTATTTTCTATTGTTTTTTATACAGTAAATAATCATGAGCATCATAGGGACATAATCATGTGTGTGTGTTGGTGTTGGTGGTGGGTTTTGGGGTTGTTGTTTTTTTAGCACATAGTTGACTGCCTCTTGCCAATCACTAGAAAGGCCCTGTTAACAAGTAATGTTTTTAATATATTTTTAAGGGTCAGTGTGGTGATGGTTCCAAGGTCTCTACAACCCATATGTACGAGATGTGTAAACTGAATACATCCGCGATTGAGAGTATGAGCCAGACTCTGCTGACCATCCGAGAAGAGGTCCAACAGAAGTTGTCATTGTATGCCTATTCCTCACAGCTGTCCAGGTATTACTTCACACAGTTCTCCACATTCAGGAGTTCTGCTACAAATTCAGTCTTAATTGACGATGATGGCTAGGTTTCATTAAAATAATTATATTGCCAGTAACAGGATCATAGTATTAATTTAACATTTTGAAAACCAATAAAAACAACACAATACATACAAAAGCTAATAATGATACTTTCAAATGTGAGCATTGAGTATAAACAAATTTTAAGATTATTAGTAATTATAGGATTCTGCAACACCATGCATGTGCACACACATACATAAGCATAAATTCCTGTCGTTATAGTGAATGTGATTTTCTCTTTCAGACTGCAAGTTGAATCATATTTGTATTCATTTTTAACCAAATCACCAGCTTTGAAAAACATTCCAAAAAATGCTCCCATTCAAGGTAACATTTACTTTTCACCTGCATTGTTTTAGAAGCCCATTTAAAGACCATCTTTTAGAGATGTTTGTATACTAAACTATTACTAAAAATATTGTAAAATATATTTTAATTTTTCTTAACCAATATTTCAAGCTTATGATTATGGCATATTGTATTCTGTGAACTAGTTTAGATTCTTTTATTAAATAAATAAGTCAGTAATGTTTGTAAATAAGGACCTATCTACAATATCTTAGATAGAGGGGATGGAAATTTACCTCCTAAACACATAAGACTCCCTTGCCTGTAAAGTATTTTGCACACATGTGTACTATTTGCTTGTACTTAATATAAATACACAGCTATACTATGTCTTGTTCAACATATTGTTTGTACATGTAATTTCAAAATGTGTGATCAGGAGACAAGAGACCTGTCATCTTGAGGGAGAGGGACAAGAGTCCTGTGTGTCTCCTTTTAGATTAATATGGTAAATAATCTATAATAGTGGTCTACTACAATGAAACCTCTCAAAACCGGACCCTCTGTAAACCGGATGTTTTTCATGATCCCTGTTTAAATATCTGTGCAGAAGAGAAGCTCTCTAAACCGGATACCTCTTAATACTGGACTTTTTACTTGGTCCCGAGGGTGTCCAGTTTAGAGGAGTTCCACTGTATTTTAATTACTGACTGCATAAAGTATGTACCTAAGATGAACTGCATGATTGTGTTTTTCTGATTTGTAGTTCTCCTTGTTCAGAAGGCTGAATATTCACACCAAATTGGGAAACTCAAGGATTGTATCTCTGTGCTGTTCATGTTCCACCGGCGTCCAAGCAGGGACCGGGAATTTCTTAACAACATTCGGCAGTGGACACAGAAACTGGTGACTCACTTTTGCCTCCATCCCAACTTTTTATTAATCCACTACCAGTCCAACCAGAGGAGACTATAGGGTTTTTGTCTTCATCCTTCTGTCTGTCTGTCTGTCTGTCCATCTATCTGTCCAATATATAGTTTTTCAGACTTTTTTTTCTGCAATGCCTGAAGATGCAGATTTTTTAATAGAATTATCATGTACTGGAAGGAAATGGTTTATTTAACGATGTACTCAACACATTTTATTTACGGTTATATGGTTACGGACCACACAGATATTGAAGGAGGGAACCCACTGTTGCCACTTAATGGGCTGTTCTTTTCGATTAGCAGCAAGTGATCTTTTATATGCACAATCCCATAAACAGGATAGCACATACCTACGGCCTTTGATGTACCAGTCGTGGTACACTGGCTGGAGCGAGAAATAGCCCAATGGGCCCACCGACCGGGATCGATCCCAAACCGACCACGCGTCAAGCAAGTGCTTTACCACTGGGCTATGTCTCGCCCTATCATGTACTGTTACAGATCAAGTTTTACTTTCATGGTGATTTACCTATTTTTCACATAGTTATGGCCCTTGAGCTAAGGAGCTTTGTTGGGCCCAGTAGGGGACATGTATTGGTTTGGCGGTATTGTCAGAATGCTTGTTTTCTTCCATGCTTTTATTTAATTACAATTCAAGCATGCTGTCCTGGGCACACACCTCAACAATGTGGGATATCTGTCCAGGATAGTTGGTTGTTAGTGATTATTGAGAGACAAGTTGTTGTAGTAGCATTGCACATCCACTGCAGGCCGTTAAGACTCAAGCTGGGTGAAATAGAGACAGGTACAAGGTTATTAACCCAGTATCTACCAACCATAATTCCAATGGTTTAACCAGTGACAGTTTGTTTTGTTTAACAACACCACTAGAGCATATTGATTAATTAATCATTTGCTATTGGAGGTCAAACATTTGATAATTATAATACATAGTCATCAGAGGAAACCCGCTACATTTTTCCTAATGCAGCAAGGGATCTTTTATATGCATTTTCTAACAGACAGGAAAGCACATACCACAGCCTTTGACCAGTTGTGGTGCACTGGTTGGAACGAGAAAACCCCAATAAGCTGAATGGATCCACCGAGGTGGTTTGATACTGCAACACAGGCACCTCAAGCGAGCACTCACCCAATTGAGCTAAATCCCACCACCCACTGAAGCCAGCTTATTTTCGTAAACCATGGTTATTCAACAGATTGTTGGGATGGGGTGTTTGGGGTAGGATGTAACTCAAGTCTAGTGTTTCCTCTAGCTTGTTTTAGCATGGTGCAGCACCATGCCTCAATAGTCTAGCACCATCTTGCCTTAATCAGCACCATGCTGCCCTGAGATTAAACAAGTCTTTTTCACTAATTAATTCTAAAATTGCCTTTATAAAACACCCAAAAAGGTATTATTAATTAATAAAATATGCCTTTTACATCGTTTGCCATTAATTTATTAAAGCAAGCACATAAATTACATTAATGTTTATTTCAATTAATTTTTGTGTATTTTTAATGAAAAACAAGTGCCCCGAAAATTGTGAAAATGCCCCAAAAGTGTTTGATCTACCATGCCTTGCCTAATTTCTAGGGAAATCACTAAAGTCAAATATAGGCTTTTTGATTGGTAAAATGATAATACATAAAGTATTATTGGTTTAAACAGATTATGTTTATTTACTATTTGTTTATGTTTGTTTTTAGGTTGCAACACTTCTGCGCTTAGCAACATTTGAAGATCATTTGTTTATACTGAACCACATCCTGAGGTGCCCAGCTGGAGTTGGGACGTGGGCTACTAAATTGGTTCAAGTCCCACCACCGCCACCGGCAGACACAGCAGGAGGTTTCGGAAGTCCTTTGTTGGATCACCTTGTCACTGAATTGTCGACGCTGTTACAACCCACCATGTATGTCGTAATGCAGTTCTGTTCCTTCTTTGACTGGCTGGCAGTTTGTCTAACTTTGTTGTTTTATAAATGCTAGTTTCTACATGCAGTCAGCAGTGCTATGGAGATTGCCACAGTGTATTCGATTCTCCACAGAATTTGGTCTTGGTGTGAAAAACATTCATAATTTTGATTATATTTTCTTGTTTCTGTATTCCAAAAATAAATTGTGAATGATAAAAATGTAAATGAAAATGCAACTTCATCTGTATTAACATATTCAAATTGTGTCTATGTATATGTATTTTAGGGTAGTTAAGTCTGTGATAACTACTTGTCATTCTATGTGCATTTAATAAGTTCAGTTTCTCACACTGTATATAACCTTTCCGTGACATAAAGAATATCACTAGTTATTTTATGCGATTGTATGAACCACATGATGATATATATATATTATGTAGAATAATTGAAAGATACTCCTTTATAATTTACCATTCAGAATAGAGATTATTAAAAATGAATATAGTATCGAAGATACTAAATATTATGTATTGTATGATTTTGTTAGTGCCCGGGAAGACTTCATGTGTCAGATGAGAACCTCAGTGAGCCCACAGAGTGTTCAGATGGAAAACACGTGGATCATGGTCGATTCAGATGGGGAAGAAGTGAGTGGGGTTTTCAAGACAGTATTAGCTTGTTAATGTTAGATGAACAGATCTTCCTAACTCCTCCCTCCTAACCCTAATTCTCTCTCTCTCTCTCTCTCTCTCTCTCTCTCTCTCTCTCTCTCTCTCTCTCTCTCTCTCTCTCTCTCTCTCTCTCTCTCTCTCTCTCTCTCTCTCTCTCTCTCTCTCTCTCTGTGTGTGTGTGTGTGTCTCTCTCCCTCCTCAGTCCCATCTCCCTACTCTCTCTCTCTCTCTCTCTCTGTTCTTCTGCATTCACCATGGCTCATTAATATGTATGACATGTCTTCAGAAAGTTGCACATCTGTTGTGTTTTTCCTGAAAATATTTCTAATTAATTTTAGTATTCGAAAAGATGATATAATTATTTGTTTTAAAGAAATAATTGAAATAAATTTATTTAACTTGTATTCTAGGATGAAGACCCCAGCAATCTTTGGTTATACCTCCATGAAAATGATATCGTATCAATTCTGAAGCAGTTTCCGGTCACTTTAGTGTTTGCTCACGTACTCAAAGCATCCGTCCAATTTTCTGGTGAGTGTGTGTCACATATTTTAGTGTTCAGTGTACATAACTGAATTAACACCAACCCAACATACCACCATCTTCCTGTCACATAATCATTCATAAATTTGACACCCGTTAGGTGATCTATTTTTTGTGCTGGGGTGTCATTAAACTCATTCAGTCGGTCATTCCTGTCACAATTTGTTTTTTTGTTTTTCTCAATACCGTTTTTATTTCTCTTTATTTTGTTTATTTTTAGTCCTCAAACTGCCCAACTGGAGTGGACTATAGGTATTCGTCTCCACCATTCTGTCTGTCTGTCCATCTGTTCCACAATGTTTCGCAATGCCTTAAGATATTGATCTAAATTCTGTGTTTAGCTTTCTCGCATACTGCTACAGATAAAATTTGACTTTCATGGCAATTTATCCTTTATTTTCAGTTACGGGCGTTGAACTTATGAGATACAAAAAAAATTGGGGCTCGGTACACTAGTGGTTATGAATGCTTGTGGAACAGAATTTTTTTAATCCATTATAATACTATTAATGCTATCGCCATTAATAACAAATTGACCATTATACTGTAATTAAAATGATGATGCTTTATGTTACAGTACAACACAAACATTTTGTTGACATTCAGCATCTTGATCATAAAAATATACTAATGGAAAGAAATAAGGGAAGACATAAATGGTTACAGCAAATATTGACTGCAAGCAAAATCCTCATTCACAGTATCAGAAAGTTAACCTTGATTCTGGCAGTCAGTCTTACAGTACCAACATACCAACATTTAGTCCCACATTAAAGGCATAACTACTCTTAGACTAGTCGTGAAGTAAATTTGGTCTTTTCTTTCCATCGGGGGGCGCGGTCGGTTTGGGATCGATCCCTGTCAGTGGGCCCATTGGGTTATTTCTCACTCCAGCCAGTGCACCACAACTGGTACATCAAAGGCCGTGGTATGTGCTATACTGTCTATGGGATGGTGCATATAAAAGATATCTTGCTGCTAATCGAAAAGAATAGTTCCTGAAGTGGCAATGGGTTTCCTCCCTCAATATGTGTGTGGTCCTTAACCATAATATGTTCGACGCCATATAACCGTAAATCAGATGTGTTGAGTGTGTCGTTAAATAAAAACATTTCCTTCCTTAGACTAGTAGTGAAGTAAATTTCATCTCTTCTTTCCATCAGACTGAGTATACCTTACCATGGATTAAAATGTGCTGTTCAGATCAAATTTTTTTTTTCGAAATCTTAATTAACAATATTTCTAGTCAATTGAAAATTGATTAGCTACAACTGTTTAATGTTTTAAAATTGTGTAGTGATCTCTAAAACTTGAACAAAATGTTCCCTGCTATTAAACTAATATAATTATGTTCTGGGGTTGGGTTTTTTTTCCAGGAAATGTGAAATATGACATTCACCTCACCACAGAGGCTGTGATTATTCGTGTGTTTGCGTTTGCCACGATATGGATCACAATTCTTGGTGACGGGCTGAAGACATACAGCATGACTCGGTATCGCCAGCTCAATAAGCGGCTTGGCAAGATGATCAGGTAACTACCTCTGTTTTGTATATGAGATATCTTTCATTCTTTGTGAAATTATCAGTGTCTTTCATTCCTTGTGAAATTATCAAGTTATGTATTAAATGTCCATAGCATAGCAGAGTGATTTTGGTCTAAATTTGTGGCCTGTTACTCATTGAAAAGGTATCCAAAAATGTTTCCTTTTTAGATATGTTTTTTTATTACCCACCTGATGAACATTTAGGTGTGTCGTACAAATTTCATATGCACCTGATGGTGAATATTAGTAGCAATGTGCAATCATTTTGGTAAGTGACGTCATCTTCACTGGTCATAGCTGTGTGCATTAGCATGTCTCGTTGAGTAATGTTGGAAGTAATTGTCAAGTTCTACATTATTTGGTAATGGGTAATAAATAAAATATCACACTTGTTTTCTCTAGATAATTTTTTTACAAAACTCATGAACTTCCCATTGTATCTGACCTCACTTGTATTTGGTCAGATACTAACATGGGAATTTCACTCGTTTCGTAAAAATTATATCTAGCAAAAACAAATGTAGTATTCTATATAAACAACTCATTTTGAGATATTTGGTAACAATTGAATGGCCGTTCATTTAATATCATCTGTGATCATTAGTTACTAGGAAACATAAAACATCAGTAAACCTTGATGATTTTTGTTTTGCATGTATATTTTTTAGACAAACTGTTTCCTTTGTGTCCGATCACTGGCTCAACTTCAAGGCGTACAACGCCAGCCGTCTACCCCCTGCCACACTGGAGAGACTGCAGCTGGAGTTTGACCACTTCTTCATGAGATCCACTGACTGTATTCTCACAGCTCAGAAGTAATTAAACAAATATTTCACTGGCCTTTTGTGTGAAGCTGTAGAGCATTTCATTTCATTTCAACTCAACTTATTTTCGTGCTTATATCCAGTTAAGGTTTAAGCACGCTGTCCTGGCCACACACCTCAGCTGTCTGTTCAGAATAGTGGGTTAGTTGTTAGTTGGTTAGTGATTAGTGAGAGAGAAGAGGGTGTAGTGTCCTTACACCTACACATTGAGCCCTTAAGAACTCGCTCTGGGTTGGAGCGGGTACCGGGCAGCAAACCCTGTACCTACCCGCCTGTAGTCCGATGGCTTAACTACTGTGCCACCGAGGCCAGTTGCTATAGAGCAGGGCACAATGTAATGTCATATCAGGGAGCATCATAGTTAGTACTCTGAAATCACTTTTCTTCATGGTGGTAAGATTTCTGTATTTCAGAAACTAATGTAAATAAAGTTTGTTTGGTTTAATGACACCATTAGAGGACATTGGCTACTGGATATCAAACACTTGGTAATTCTGACATATATTGTCATAGTAGCAAGGGATCTTATATATGCCCTTTCCCAGAATCCCACCGATACAGACTACAGTTCATGGACTAGTGCAGTCAACAAATTTAAGAATGCAATGAAAATATAATACATGTAGTAGGAATTTATGACGCTATCTTTCTGATCCATAAATTTAAGTACCCAATGAAATGTATTTCTTATTAAAACCACACAAATTTAAGCCCACATAACTAAAAGATTTCCCTGTAGTGCTAGTTATTGTTTAGCAGAAAATGTTTCAATGAACATTTCATGAGTTTTTAAGTTTAACTACTAAACGTGTGTTTGATTCCACCTTTTGAGTTATCTCAGTCTGTACTTAAAAATATCTTTAGGACCAGCTTTTCCATTTTTTCCATATTTGAGTTTCAAATCTGTTGTCGGTTAAAAATTGGTTTAAAGTCATGTTATAGGCCTATTGTAACCTACAGCATGGAGCAAGCAATCTGCCATATTACCTTGGAACAGTAACTTTAAAAAAAAGCCCACAATCCATTTTTATTTTGAGATAAGATTATAAAATCTGATAGGAAGAGAGAAACTTTGTATTTCCAGTAACAAGTAAAAAGTGCTATAATTCCTAATTTTGCTTTTGCATTTTACAGAATATCTACAAGTATGACATTGTTATCATATCTGTCAGCATTCTAGATTTTTTTCTGTATGTACACTAGCCATGTTTGGGGGTTTTTTTATAGCCAAAAAGCAATTTTAATGCATGATTTTCAATACTAATTATGAAATTAAAATAGCCTTTGTTGGATACGAAAACATGCGTAATGTCATTTCCTAATATTTTATTACAACTTGACAAAACATTTTTTGTTAGGTTTTAACTTTACTTTGTTATAAAATTAACCTTTAAAATCGCAATTCGTAATTCCAAGTCTTTATGTACAACCATATATAGAGGCAGCATGTCTTGTGTACAATGCTGGTTAGTTGGTATCTATAGATGTGCTTTAAAATCTGTGTGGTTGTTGTGATGTTACTTCCTTCAGTGGTATTTATTAAACACAAGTTGTTCTGTAAGACCCAATATTACTACTGTATCTTTCAGATTTCATGACCCTTTGTGGCAGTGAGTAGATCTCTAAATAATGTGCTTTAATGTTTTGTTACAATTCACTTTTTAACTTCTTGTTTTGTTAATTTTGTTAATTTGACTTTTGTTTTCATTTTGCTACTGTCACAGCCAAAATACTGTTTTCATGGCATAGATGTTCTAGCCATAGTAGACAAATATCAAGCTGCATCTTGTAAGTTCTGGGCTGTTATGTTTTGTGTTATGCATTTTTATGCAAAGTTTAGATGGTTTATGGTGATACGTTGATTTCTTTTTTGTCAAGGACACCATGCATAAACATACCTCACCATGAAAACAGTTGAGGGTAGTGATTAATGATGGGGAGAGCTCCCCTTAAATTAGGAGGTCTGGATAAATACTGTGGCTTAGACTGCCTGTACTATTTAAGTACCATTTAAAGATGATTCATGTAAGGAGCTACTTTTCGATCAACTAGAACAAGTCAAAGCTCCATTTTCAATTTTGACGAACCGTTCCAAATTATGCATCAAAATTACCCTAAAAAAATTATGCAACAATTTCTATTTGACTTTAATCCTACAGGACATTTGCAAATTCAATAGCACCAGAATCAACCCCTCACCCGCTACTGACCCTGGTCAGGCTGCTGGTGTTCCCTTACACATGCCAGTGTGGGTGACCACCTCTTCCCTCCCCCCCCCCCCCCCCCCCCCTCCCACCACCCAAACCCTGTCCTGGATGGAGTCAACACCTGCGCCCATGACAGCTGTGTGCTACAACAGCTTGTTCTGAATGTGCACATTAAAACCTCTGGCCTGACTTGACCTGATGATTTATGTTACCGAACTATAGAGTTTTGTTATTTCATGCATTTGCTATTTTTATTGGCCTTGTTTGTTTTAATTCTTCTGTTTTGTATAGCACCTTGGATTTTTCATTTATTTGGTGACACTGTCCATGCAAGTCCATTCATCATGCTAGCTTTGATTGTCTTTAAGGTGGATGACATCCTATTAGTCACCATTTTAAAATGTGGCGGTTTCTTAACAATTAATGCATCTTTATTGTTACACTATTTAATCTTTCTTCAGTTCAGTTTAAAGTTTATATCAGATAGTGGTCTACATGTACATTGTGTATGTGTTTTTTGTGGTGGGGGGGGATTGTTTGCAGTCTGGACCAAACTTCCCAACCTCACTTGTTTTTAATTTTAATTTTAACTACAGAAAATGCAATACAAAGGAATTGTGTAGTTGAAGTAAAGGAAATAATAAACATCATTTTAGTACCATGTTAATAAGAACTGACATGTTCCATACCATGCTAATACCTGTACCTGAATTTTATTGTTGTTATTTTTTCAGACTGGGATCGTGGCAGTTTATGGCAGATATGCCATACACCTGTGTTTCTAGTGAGAGTATGTGGCAGTTACTGTACATCCTTCATCACGGTCAAGGTCATTCTCTAGATCTCGATTCCCTGCCAACTGTGGAATTCTGTCGGGGGTATTTGAAAGGTATCTATAATTGTTATAACAGTTACTGTAATCATTGTTTAAACAGTTTTGCAGGTAAACATTGATCACTGATAAAGGAGTATTCCAGAATTGATCGCATTTAATGTGTGTGTGTGTGTGTGTGTGTGTGTGTTCCTGCTTCTCTGCTTCTCTATTAAACTCCTGATGGGCGTATCACATACCTAACTGGTGTTCTTGTTACCCCTCTGTAGATCCAGACAGCCGACAGCAGCTGGCAGACAACCTGATGAACCTGCAGACCAGTGAGACCATCTACCTGTTAACGACATTTGCCAACATGGCGCAGTGCCGCTCTGGTGTCGAAGCGGAATTCATTGAGACTGTAGCTTTTGGTGTCTTTGAGGTAATTCTAGTAAATAAGTGAAAACCTCACTGAAATTATGACTGTTGCAATTATCAACAGTCATAAGTTCCATGTATTAGGATATGATTTCCACATGTTTGTTTTTTATTGTTACATAGAGCTGAAAATAGTTCTTATGGTTTGTTTTGTTCATGTTACAATATAAGTTATTTGTCAACATACATGTATGTATGCTAAATAGTGGATTACTACATTTTTGAATGAATGAATGAAATATGTTTTGATGTTTGAAAAGGCATAGTTTAAGCCGTCATATGCTAAATGCAGTTAATATGTATTTTCTTATTAATTTATAAAAAAAATTAATTTCCAAAATCTCCAAATTCTTGAAAAAGCCTTAACTATATATATATATATTTTTAGCTAACTGAAACTTGAACTTTTATCAAAAAATTTCAGTTGCTAATATTATGATGGGTACCAAGCTTAAACTCTGAAGTTGCAGATATTTATGTCCTATTTTAAGGTTTACAAACAAAGTGTGCAGATTAATATATACCTTTAAGCATAAAAAACAAAGTACAAAAGCTTAAAGTTGCCTGTAGTTTTCATTACATAATATTCCTATTCAGCATATTGTCCTGTTGTTTGTTAATGTTTTATCTATTTTTAGATATCCTACGTCTGCAGTCATACCAGAGAATTTTGTTCCAAGGTTGGCCGTGAATTGTTGTATACTATTATGATCAAACACCCATTCATCTTGTCCCTACTTCTACAGAGGGTTAAGGAAGTCATGTCACAAGTGGGAATGGTCAGTTTGTTATCTTTTTGTATAATATTACAATGTCATATTTTCTTTTTCATCATTAACCTTGTCTCAGCAAGTAAAGAGTAAGAGTGAAGGAGGAGTTAGTCACATGGTGGGACGTGGATACTTAAGTCACCAGGATTAAACATATATGTCATATTTCATTTGAAAATGTATCTTATGATAGTAAATGTTTTTATCCTGGTGTATATACTGTACTATAGAAGTTTTAAGGTGTGAACAAGTTTAACAATTTTTTTTTTTAAAGTTGGTTGTTGTCGACAAATTATTGTTGCCAGTTTGAAAACTTTGGACCAGTTTTTATTTAAAATTATTGTCGCTCTACCTGTCAATCTCTAATGCAAATAGCTCACTCATTTTAAGCTTCGCAAATATTTTTCTATATATTCCATTAAAGTGCCTTTGTTTGTGGTGTATTTTTAATATTTTGTTTCTTTGCTCTATCAGGCCTGGTGCTTATAAAACGTTTAGAGTCTAGCCTCAAGACTCTAATAAGAGTCTGAGACAGTAACATCATGGCAACACCATACAAATTGCATGCATGTGACATCATTTGAGATGAGTTTTATAAGCATGGGTCCAGAGCTCTTATGTTGCGCAGTGGTAAAGCAATTGCTTGTAGTCCAATGGGTCACAGAATCGATTGCCTTCAGTGGACTAAGTTTGTTTTCTCTCACCCCAATCAGTGTCCCATGACTAGTACATCAAATGGTGTGGTATGTGCTATCCTGCCTTTGTGTGAAAGAACATATAAACTTGCTGCTTTATTAGTAGAAATAGCAGGTTTACTCTTCACTCTTGACCAACAGTCAAAATAACCATTATAGTTGTGTTAGATGCCAAATTGCTGTATTTTAAAATTGTGCACAGGTACATGTGTATGTGTCACTAAAAGAAATATTTCTTTTCAACATCACTTGTCCTCAACAAATGCATATTCCCTTAAGGATAGTAGTCTGGTTCGAACATCCCAACGTCCAATGGGATGGCTTAAAATTCTTCTACCGTGCACCCCTTCCTGTTCCAGTCACATCTCAAGTTTTCTCCATTCCTTCTTTTCTTGTTCATCATTAGATGTCCCTGTACCTGTTTCAAGACCTTCCAATCCAGAAGTGGATGCCGTCTGACCCCGATATGCTGACATTGAGACAGTGGCTGTTAACACATGACTTGTCTCAGGCAGAAAACCAGCTTGCCAGGAGCGTTCTTAGTCACATGAACTGGAACATCAGTGAACAAGTGGGTTACATTATTCTGTAGCTCTTGGTAGTAGTGTATTGTCTCATAACTTAAGTCAAACTGTATGGTTGTATTTTTTATTTATTTTTTCAGTGACTCATTGCATTATAACAAACCCTGCAATTAAGAAAATGTCCACGGCAAAAAAACATGCCATTGAAAAAAAACTTGAATATAGTTTCAAGGCAAAAAATTGCTGTAGAGAATTAACAATTATTGTTATAATAAATGTAAATTGAGGATATTTCATGGGTTTGTTTTTACAAATATGATTTCATATCGATATGAAATAGGAGACTGTACAAGATAGATGTAAATCATTTCTTTTTAACTTAACCTGACCTCAAACAAATGATATTTTCCCCCTAAGATGGTAGAATGGTTTGATCATCCCAACGGCCAATGGGATGACTAATAAAAGTTATTCCAATGACACTTCTACTTCTTGTTCTGGTCACATGACTGAAGTTTCCTTCTTTAACCCAAGAAAAGCATAAAATGTTTTGTTTATATAAGTTTCATAAGATGTGTAACTTTATTTTTAAATAATTTTCATTTGTTATTCGCTAAAGCTCAAGACAGGTGAAAATTATTTTACTTGTGTCATAAATTTAACTGGTAACTTGTTTAGTATTTTCTATAAAATATTATTTTGATGTGGGTTTTTTCAGACTGGTAAACCAGTCTTGCCAATACGACTACACCGGCAAGTTGCTCTGCTGATAGTGGAAGCTTACAACAAGTACATTTCAAACCGCAATATGAGCTCTATCATTGGTGAAGGAATACGTCAGGTTTGTGCACACATTTTGATACTGAATTTATGCAAGTAACCTTTGTTGATAAAGTTTTGTCTGACATGGATCACTGTGTCATGTTAACACATAAAATGCTGGCTTACTTTGCTGTTGAAAGATACAGTGAAGGCCCTAAAAACCGGACCCTCTGTAAACCAGAATTCCCTCAAAACCAGACATTTTTCATGGTTCATTTTTAAATATCAGTACAGAACAGATCCTGTTTTTAGTTTGTCCAGTAGGTGTCCCGTTTCAAGGGGTTTAATTGTACTTATTGAGATAGCTTTATGTGCATGTGATTATAGTCAAGTTCAAAGGTTTTTTTAATTTTCTTTTTTCCCTTTTTATTTGAAACCATTGACTCTATTACTTTTGTTTTTTGTTTTGTGCTAAATACATTTTGAACTACTATAAAGACCAGAAAGTCCAGAGACATGTTGGGTTTGCTAAACGGAGAAATTTATGTGAAATGTTTATGTAAAGTGTAAGCTATTATGGTTAAAAAGCTGTAAAAGCCCCAAATATTTCATACTGCTAAAAACTAATTCAGTGGTTTTAAAATATCATTTTGGGTAAGGTGTATAAGCAGGCCCTGCTTTTTTCTTTAAGGAAATGTGATGTCATAAATTTTACATGTACTTGAACAAATATTGATCAACATTTATATGATGCTCTTTTACAAACACAAATGGAAATACTATTATTTTCAACATTCATCTCAACATCAGCCATGTATGTTTGTTATTGAGAAGAAAATATTTTCTTTTCACATTACCTGTCCTCACAAGTGCACCTCCTCTCACACGAGTGGTCTGGTCTGAACATTCCAATGGGATGGCCTAAAATTCTTCACTGTATGCTCCCTGTAGTTCCGGTCATGTGACTTCAACTTTCTTCTTTTCCTCTTGCTAATCTGGTTCGGACATGGTTTTTCTGGCTCTGCTGTTTGGAGTCAAACTTTGGGGTTTTTCGTGATACTTGTGTTTTATTATGGTGGATTCGTTTTCTCCATTGTCTTATTATGCTTGTCGCTACCTTCGTTTGGCTTTTAATGCTGAGTCTTCTAAGCGGACCGAAGTTTCCCAGCGGAACAAGAAGACGGTTTCACATCGTTCATTCCATGAGCGTTCTAGGGATTCCGGGTCTCACTGTAGCCGGGTCCGTAGTCACAGTCATTCGGTAGTTCCTGCGTCTCGTACACACCGTTCCGGTTCCAAGAATTCCATGGGTTCCCGACGGGATCATCCAGTTCTGGCTAGTACTACGGGTCGTTTTGCCTGCACTCGCATCATGAGGGACTTCCCGGATGACGTCTCAGTTCCCACGGTGGTCGATGATACCGATGCGGCAGATCATATGACCATGAGAGATTGCCTGGCTGCTGTATACGAGTTGTTGCCGTCACAACCGCGACCACCTACTCCTGCTAAGAAGGGCCCGACACCTATGATCACTACCGACATTCAACCTTAGGATGTTGTTCTGCGTTCCCTGGCGGCCGGCACGCTGGTGTCTGATGTTGCTGATAATCTTGACCGTGCATTTCACAACACTGCATCATTCGTCAACTTTCCTCATTGGTCTTCGAAAATGTATCCGGTGTTCAACATGCCATTTAAAGATGCGGCTCCGGTCCAGGGTGATGACATTCACCGCTTAGGGAAGTCTTCATCGGTGGAATTCACAGATCGTCAGGCACAGTCTATGGACATGGCTCATGTTTTGTCCTACCTGGATGTCTTCTTAGCGGCGACTTCACGTATCGCATACCACCGTTATCTGAGATTCGTCCTTCAAGGCAATCACTACGAATGGACAGTCTTGCCTTTCGGGATGGTGAAACTTTGATGTGGGATGCCACAGCAGATGGTCCCAATCTGGCAGAGGTAGAGGATGTGGGTCAGCGAGCCTGATGAGGTCTGGAAACCACATTCTCGTTGGCCACATTGGCGTGATCAAGAGAAGATGGCAATGGAACTGCTGGAATCTCTGCAACACTTTGGGCAGCAGGATGGGAGGCGGAAAGGGTACGCATCCATCTGATTCCAGCTGATGGCCAAGGCATCTAGATCTATGGCGTCTGGATCTGGGACTGGTGACACATATACTCGCAGCTGATGGTTAAACCGCGTGGCAAACAAATCGATGTTTGGAGTCCAAAGCCGGTTGCTTTGAAAAGCCTCCGGATGTAACATCCATTCGGTTGAAGGGGTTTTCTTCGAATATTTCTGCGGCAATTTTGAAGGCTCATCGCTCCTCTACTACTGCTGCATATAATGTCCAATGGCTGTGTTTCCACCGATGGTGTATCCGGCAGAAGCTACGACCTCAGTCTATTCCGGTGCCTCGACTTGCCAACTTCCTGATGTATCTTCATACGTCGTTGAAGCTCAAGGGGTCGACCATTGCAGGGTACATGTCTGTGATTGCTACGGTTCATGATCCAGCCACAACTACAAAGTTATCTACCATCCCTGAGATACATAAGATGATCAAGGGATTTAAGCTAGAAGATCAAGTCCATCGCTTTCGTCCACCGAAGTGGGACTTGAATCTGGTCTTACGGTCTTTGACGTCGGCACCATATGAACCTGTAGAAGAGTCATTCCTGGAAGCATTAACACGGAAGACTGTCTTCTTGTTGGGTTTCACTACAGCTGCACGGGTTTCTGAGATTCATGCCTTAGATGTGGACCTGATCCGGTTTCACCGTGACCGAAGTTCAGTTACATTGGGTCTCCTTATGAACTTCGTGGCTAAGAATCAGCTGCCTGATCAAGCTCCTCGTTCCTACGTGGTACAAGCCTTGTCATCCATTGTGGGTCCGGACGATGTGGAAGATTTATCCGTATGTCCGGTGAGAGCTTTGTATCATTACATAGAGAGGACTCGCTCGTTCTGTCAACGCCGTTCGAGGTTGTTCCTTTCCTGTCACCAAAGTTACCTAAAAGACATTACCAAGAATACGGTCTCTACTTGGATCCGGTTTATGATCCTGTCTGCATACCAGAAGGAAGATTTGCCTGCACCTTCAGCTTCCAATCCACTTGAATTGCGTGCACTGGTCGCCACCATGTCCCTGCACTGTAACACACCCATTTAGCACATACTTACTGGTTGTTTTTGGGCGACGGATTCTATCTTCGCTAACTACTACTTGCGAGATGTATCCACGGAGGATGTTGAGGGCTTCCATCATCTGGGACCTGTGGTGGCTGCGCAGACTTTGATGAATACTAGCTGTCCTCGTTGTCGCTGAGCTACTGTTGACTTATAGACTGCACACCGAGATGTCTATCATTTCAGGTGAGGACTTGCTAAGACTTCTGTTCTTTGCACTTTTAACATGCACTGGTGCTGGAACTTTTGTCTGGATAACATTTGCCTTACACTGCACTTGGCCATATGTTTCCTAACTGAACTAACACTTTTTTGGTGTACTAGCCAGAAAACATTCGGGATTTGTTTAGTTCAGTGTTCTGATGGATGCACCCATACTCTGTTGTTGCTTGTTTTTACTAAAAACACTCCAATACGTTAGGAGGTTACCTAACACCTGCATCCCTGGTGGTACATCTTTCCACCCTGTCAGAACCAACTTGAGATGTGGTTTCACGGTTCCTTTTCCATGTGTTTCGGGGAGCCGTACATGACGCTGATGGATGCTGCCTTTTCTGGTTGTTGTTACTAACATCACCTGCATGGGTTTGTGACGGGCACCCCTAGGAGGAGGGCTTACCATGGTTGGCCTAATTCTTCCACTTGTCAGACTCCATCCAGTCTTGGGGAGAGCACTTGCGGATCTCATTATCCACTGCCATCTGTTGAATGCTGCACTTGTGAGGACAGGTAATGTGAAAAGAAATGGAGAAAACTTGGAGTGTTTTCTCTTTTATAGATACATTACCTGTCCTCGCGGATTTATTCCTGCACGAGCCTCCCTGCTTCCTATTTCAGTTTGCAAATCACATATTTATTTTTAAAAAGGAGAAAGTTGGTAAATAGAAAATATTTAGAATCCAACATTCAAAAAGGAATACAAGTAGAAGTACGTATTAATAAAATCACCGCTTAAAGGTAGGGTCAACTCAAACAACAGCCTTATGTGTTGGAAAGATGCATACCCGGACACCAACACATACTGACACTTTAACAAATAAAAAACGCGTAATTTTAGAGTTAATAAAAAAACATGATTATTCCTGCTAACTGGGGGCAGCCATTTTGTTTACTTTTTGTGACATCCGGTGGTATAGCTTGGGGCGAAGTGATGTCAGCTCCGTCCATCTTCTCTATGCACAGTGTAAACAAACGCTCTAATTTACGACAAGGCGCTTCGCTTTCATCAACCTGACTTGTAAAACAACATAAATGACTTGATAGTATAATAAACTATTTAATTAAATATATTTCAGGTTACATCAATAGAACGAAATGGAGTTACAGTATTTTTATTTATTTTTAAATCCAAAGAAAAAAAATCAAAACTATTAGGCCTATTGGTAGGGCACGTTCGAGCAAACACTACCACTCACGATACCCAAGTGATACTTTTCTTTCTTTGGGACGACGTAATTGGTCAGTTTTGTGATTTTAGATGGGAAAGTCTAATTAATCAAGGGTTTTACAGAATTACTTACAGTAATAAAGCAGGGCGGTTGGTAATGTCCATTACGATTTGAGGTGTAACCGTGCTGTTATCACACAATACCCTGTGATCTTCATAAAAGAGGCACGTCTTTTTAGTGTGTCTAGAGACAGTGTCTGGGGACCATCTGAATATACACCTGCCAATCAGGAACCACAGAAAGGCCACGGAAAGAAAAGACCAATTGACCAAGAAAACACACCGATTATTGTTTTAGCACATGAGTCAATTTATGTACGAAACATAATACAGTTATTTCAACACTTTGACAATGGTGGTTAATTATGTATTGAAAAATAATATATAATTATTGGTGCTGGCTTACTAGGATGGATATAATTACAGAACATTGCGATGCATCTGCAAAAATCAGGTATGTTTTGTTTCTTCAGTTCGAAGACTAATTCCTGACGTGACACGTTAGGTATTACATAACCACCAGCTCGCCAGAGGGCGTATTCACTGGGATGGTACAAAATGGCTGCACCCATTATATATAATAGCCGTCACATTTAACCATTTTATTAATTAACTATACGATTATACTTGTTGATATTAAGCAATAATGTGCATTATATATTGTTGAATATGCATACCAGGCCAAATGCCTTAATTGTCCCTTCCTTTAAACAAAATATTACGTGAAAAAAGTTATTTTACTTTTTTAAATAATAATATGATAAATAAAATCACCAATTGAACAAAATAATAATGTGAAAAAAGCTACTCTGACTCGTGAAATTCTTGTTTTCTTTAACCCACCACTGATTTTATGTGACCTTATCTGGTGCAGGGTTTCTGCCAGAGGGTAAAATGGGTATGGTACCATACCCAAATATTTTTGCTGAATTTTTTTTTAAGCTAACTTTTTGACAAAATTATTTACTCTTATCATTACTGTATGATTTTCTTAATCCTAACCCTAAACTTAACCCGTTTTCTTTCTGAGGGAGGACAAACACCCCCCCCTCCCCCCCCCCCCATATCTCTGTTGACTGTGGCTGCATTCAATTCTATAGAGCCATACCCAAAAAATTCTATCTGGCAGAAACACTGTGGTGGTAGTGCTCCATGTTCTTTGTTTGATGATGGTGTATCAGAATCCAACGATTTATCCATACAAAACCTCTTTTTCTAGGCAAGTATTCATTCCTGATGAGTCATCAGAAAAGCTGATGGCATGTTGTGTGCAGTGTTCTTTGTGCTATGGGGGTCCTTTTGCAGATAGTTCCTGGTTCTGCTGCCTCAGGGTGTACTTCACTAGTTTCAAGAATACCTGGTTTATGAGCTAGTGCAACAGACAAACCAGAATAGTTAAGCAAACTGAAACTGGTACCTTTTAATGAAGGAACTATGTTTAGCAGCTTATTGGTTTGGGATACACCGGGTTCAAGTGAAGCTCATTCAGAGGATATAGGGTTTACATTTCCAATGAGGGTGTGTACTGAATATCAAATCCAGAAGTAGTGAACACTATACCATGTTCGCCTGTTGAGTAGCCGGCCTTGGTGGCGTCGTGGTTTGGCCATCGATCTACAGTCTGGTACGTACTGGGTTCGGATCCCAGTCGAGGCATGGGATTTTTAATCCAGATACCGACTCCAAACCCTGAGTGAGTGCTCCGCAAGGCTCAATGGGTAGGTGTAAACCACTTGCACCGACCAGTGATCCATAACTGGTTCAACAAAGGCCATGGTTTGTGCTATCCTGCCTGTGGGAAGTGCAAATAAAAGATCCCTTGCTGCCTGTCGTAAAAGAGTAGCCTATGTGGCGACAGCGGGTTTCCTCTAAAAAAAATCTGTGCGGTCCTTAACCATATGTCTGACGCCATATAACCGTAAATAAAATGTGTTGAGTGCGTCATTAAATAAGACACTTCTTTCTTTCATTTTCGGGGCACTTGTTTTTCATTAAAAATACACAAAAATTAATTGAAATAAACAGTGTAATTTATGTGCTTGCTTTAATAAATGAATGAATGGCAAAAGATATAAAGGGCATATTTTATTAATTAATAATACCTTTTTGGGTGTTTTATAAAGGCAATTTTATAATTAATTAGTGAAAAAGGCTTGTTTAATCTCAGGGCAGCATGGTGCTGATTAAGGCAAGATGGTGCTAGACTATTGAGGCATGGTGCTGTACCATGCTAAAACATGCTAGGGAAAAAACTAGATGTTCATGCCCTGTTGTGTGTGCTGTGTCATGTTCAGCTTATGTTGTGTGTGCTATGTCATGTTCAGCTTATGTTGTGTGTGCTGTGTCATGTTCAGCTTATGTTGTGTGTGCTGTGTCATGTTCAGCTTATGTTGTGTGTGCTGTGTCATGTTCAGCTTATGTTGTGTGTGCTGTGTCATGTTCAGCTTATGTTGTGTGTGCTGTGTCATGTTCAGCTTATGTTGTGTGTGCTATGTCATGTTCAGCTATGTTGTGCTAATGTTTTTGTGTGTGTGTTGTGTCTTGTTCATGTTCAACATTATGTTGCTTAGCTTAGCTTAGTAACTGGTTTAAAGTGTCCATAGTCCATATACCACCAGGGTTTCAAACACACCTATCCTAAATCTGGCCTCCAATAGGATCGGGGGTCTTACTCAGGACAGGTATATTCTGTTGCAGATATTTGTTAACTGTAAAGTTAATCAAAGTTCATAAATCTTGCTATCATTTATTCACTTTATTCGCCTTTTAACCTTTTGTCTGATTACACTGTCTTTTGTTACTGGACTTTGTCCTGGATAGCTTACAATGACGTTTGTATGTGCAATATTGTTAAGGCAAAAAAAAAAAAAAGGTGTGTTTCCGGTCGACCGACCGTCCCTAGTTTTACACACACACCCACACACCCCGACCCTAATTTTTTTCTCTTAAACTGAAAAAAAAAAAAAAAAAAAAATTAATAATAAAAAAAAAAAAAAATAAAAAAAAGTAAAAATAAAAGAGGACAACATCACCAAACAAGAGTATTTCCTTCCTTGCACATTGTTTACGTACTATTATACGATACATTTTGCACATGTAATTCCCTTCCGAAAAACATCAAGAAATTATGGAAACGCTTTTGTAATAGAGTTCCTTCCCCTGATTAACTACCACCGAACAGCTTGGTCGGTCACGGAAGTAACCGAATTAATGTACGAACATAGCCTTGGTACAGGTTATTTCGATTAAATATAATCGTATCAATTCAGCTTAATTCTCGTCTTCACTTAAATCAACAGGTCTTATTATTAATGCATCTCAAATGTTTGCATAAAGTATTTAAATTAAGAACAACGAAATTAATACAAATGTCCCATTAATTTAAGGAAATACACAAACAGTGCATACCAATACTACTACTACTACCACTACCACTACTACTACTACTACTACTACTACTACTACTACTACTACTACCACTACTACCACTACCACTACCACTACTACTACTACTACTACTACGACGACAATAATGATAATGATGATTAATAATTATAATTATTATTATTATTATTATTATTATTATTATTATGATAGTATTCAATTAAAAAAAAAAAAAAAAAAAACCTACCTACCTACCCTAATTTTTTGGGGGATGCAATCGGAAACACACCTATTTTTTTTTTTTTGGCCTAATCCATAATGTCTACATTAGGGCAATCCTTTAGATCCTAAAAGGCGGAACTTGACCACCGTAACATATAATTAAATACATGTACATGTACCTCCAAAATCAGTGTGATTATGCTTGCACTTTGGTCGTATATGTCACATACAACATTATTATGAATTAAAATTGTATTTGTTGGAAACTTTGCTTCAATTTTAAACATTTGAAAATAGATATTTGTTTGTCAAGAAAATTCACCAAAACATGTTTATTATTATAATTATGGTGCACCTAAAATAGCAAACCATACAAACATTAATGTTACTGCAATTCCTATTTATATATACAGACACCATTCTTGTCTGTTGCCAAATGGTTCATTTCATGCAGTACCAAATGTTTTTCCTAAATAGATTGGGCTCTCACAACGACAAAATTAGGTCATTATTTTTAGGATTCAAGCACATAAAAATATTGACTTAATGTATGCCTTATTGTACTTCGCATTTGTAATTTCTGTCACAGACCAATAACAAAGAATACATATGGGTTGTATTTGGCACATAGACCTATGTCAGACATAATTATATAACGAACTGTATGTAAAAAGGGTGTATCTACCGCACACGGTAAGTCATGTTCAAATGATGGACAGCAAGCAAATCGGAGGAAAGTCGTATGTGTCAGTTACATCTATTTTCATGCAAATTGGTATAGTTCTGTGATTCACTTACGACCATTTAAATCCTTCTGTATAATCGATGCAATTAGGGACACAGCTATGATTTTTTGTGACAATATGTAATCGGGGATGGCGATTCCAAATATGCAAAAAAGACACTTTAGGTCATATCTGCCACTTATGACCTTTTAGCTCTCACACGACATAATGTACAAATGTATCTATAAAAGAGAAAACACTCCCAAGTTTTCTCCATTTTCTCTATGTTAAAATTTGTGGTGGGATGGGGTTTTTTTACCAAACATTATTTTTTTTTTTTTTTTTTTTTTTTTTTTTTCAGATGGCTTCAGTAGTGAGACAGAATCAAACAAGTGAACAACATTTCAACAACTGGGCTTGGGACTTGGTACTCAAGTTAAAGCTGCACAGCTACTCCATTCCGTCAAACTTGCAGGAATGTAGCCCTCCAGATATGGCCAAAGATGATTGGCTCTTGCCTCTTGGCAAGGGCGTGACACAAAAAAACCCAATGGCTTGTTATGTGGCATTGGTTATGTCCAACATAGGCCATGAGTATGTGTTAAATATGTTTTTTATGGAAGATTATAATTGATCTGTATGGTACATTGAAATATTTCAGGTACCGTATATCTAATTAGCAGAATAAGATGTGAGATTGTTAAAAAAAATCCCCATGTTTTTCTTTGATTCAGTTACAATTTGATGGAATTTTTTTTGATAAAAATCATTTACAACACCAATGAAGGAAGGAAAGAAATGTTTTGTTTAACGACACACTCAAATTTATTTACGGTTATATGGCGTTGGACATATGGTTAAGAACCACACAAATATTGAGAGAGGAAATCCACTGATGCACCACTTCATGGGCTACTCGTTTCGATTAAGCAGCAAGGGATCTTTTATGTGCACCATCCCACAGACAGGGTAGTACATATCACAGCCTTTAATATACCAGTAGTGGTTGGAACAAGACATAGTTCCAATGGGCCCACAGATGGGGATCGATCCCACACCGACCGTGCATCAAGGGAGCACTTTACCACTGGGCTATGTCCCGTCCCTTACAACACTAATGAATGCAGCATATTGTATTATTACACACCAGTGTAAGATATTGCTCATGTCATAACAATCACTCAATATCTAACTAGTGTAATATTGGCGTGACGTAAGTGAGACGTAGATCACTCACTGACCCAATTCGTAGAAAAATAACGTGTAGTAGGTCTTGACATCTGCTTATTTCTGCGTTGCAGCTTGTTTGCAGTTGGTTTGTAATAAATAAAATACTAAACAAGCTTGCCAGATACCAAAACTGTTCACTTATTTCATGAAAAATGGTATGACAGGCAAACCCGTTTAGTATTCTATATTTATCTGCTAATTTAAAAATATTAAACAGTCATATCTTCTGAACTTTATAAACAAATATAATCAAAATGTTTGGGGGTTTTTTCATTTAAATTTCTAACTGATCATTTTAAATTTGTACTCAGGATGTAGTAAAGTAACTAAAGACAAAATTAATGAAGTTAAAGCTAATAAGATTTACATTTAACTGGTGCTAGAAATTGTTATCTAGGCATGTTTAGGTTTGAAATCGATTAATTTAAATGTATTGTTTTAATTATTTCAGTATTACAAGTTTTACCACAGAGGGCATGGACCATCTCCAGAATCTGCTGGCCTGTAACCAGTTCACTGCAGCCATTCACGTGATCAGCTGCCTCGTGCCGTACTTCAACCAGAGATCGCAGTACTTCCCACAGAGTGACGGGTGAGCAAGTAAACTCAGTACATGGCCAATATATTGCAGAGGGACACGACGTAGCCCAGTGGTAAAGTGCTCGCCTGATGTGTGGTCGGTCTAGGATCGAAATTCACCGGTGGACCCATTGGGCTATTTCTCGTTCCAGCAAGTGCACCACGACTGGTATTTCAAAGGTTGTGGCATGTGCTATCCTGTCTGGGATAGTGCATATAAAAGATTCTTTGCTATTAATGGAAAAATGTAGCAGGTTTCCTCTAAGACTAAATGTCAGAATTACGAAATGTTTGACATCCAATAGCCGATGATTAATAAAATGTTTTGTTTATGACAAATTATTACACCAGAGATTATTTTTTCATTTAAAACTAACCTTACCTCTTAACTTGTTACATTTCACTCTTCATTAGTCTGGTCCAATAATCTCAAAAGGCTGACATGTTCCATTGTATCTTGTTCCCAGTCACATTTATCACCTTTTCTTTCTCTTTTTCACTCTTGTTGTCCATTTTTCTCCGCTTATTCTAAGCTATCAGGTCTTCTAGGTTATGGTAGCCCCACTCCCATGGCTAGTTATATTCAATGTTGGGCTGGTAAATAACTACTATTGCCATGCCCGACGGCTGGTGAAAAAAAAGTCAAATGCTGCAGTTAAGTCTTATTTTGTTAATATATATCCTGCCCCACCACCACCACCACTAAGTGTTTTGAAGCTCTATCTCCCTCTTTAGGTAACATATCCGATTATTAGTATTAATTAGTAAAATTGTATTAACTTAAAGTAAAGTATGGCTAGTGAATTTTTAATCGTGGCTAGTAAATGTTTTAAATCACTGATCCCACAGCTAGTGGATATTATAAAAATTCTGGAAGCCCTGGCTATTCTGTGGGATATTTTCAGGTATTTGTTTGGATAGTAAAATGTTTTGTTATTAATGTTAATGATTTGATTATGCAGGTTCCAGAAGGTCCTACAAATGATTCTGTCAGCAGACGAATCCTTGTTCAAGATCGCCAAGTCTGTGCTGAGTTATGACTTCCCTGGGGCCATAACAAAGCAGCTAACAGATATGATCCAAGTTAGTAGACGGTTGTTTTCCTTCACACCTGTTGAAGAGACCATGGTTGCATGAGATTTGTGGTATCAGACTGATATCCCACAGAACAGTGATATCCCACAGTTGGATATTGATTTATAGACATCTGATTGGCTACTCTATTGTAATGACTCAGATGTCAAACCTCCTTTAATGAGAAAGATGTCCAGTAAAAGTAACACATTCAAAACCGATTTCTACCTGTCATGTATTAGTTCACTGAGCAATTGCAATATTTAGTGTTTTAAATAAGTTTTAGTTCAAAAAGATGTTTTAAATCTGGGTTTTTTTGTTTTTTTAGAAATGTTGTTTATTTTTCCTGTCAGTGTATGGGATCAACAGCCTTGATATTGCAGACTATTCTTTGAAGAAGGTTTTTAATATTTTGACCAAGATTAGTGACCAGGGGATGGGGTGGGGGTGCTGTTAAAAAAATTGACACAGTGGAAAAAGGGCTCATTTAAACTAGGTGTGGGTTTGACAGTTGCATCTAAAGGATGTTGAAGATTGAAGAAAATGTGAATAATCTGTAATAAAAGTTTAATTAATTTGTAAAATAAGCCTAAGAATTCACTAAAAGTAATATAACATTGTTTTTGAACAGTCTGAGATCTTGCAGCATCTGTCTGACAGTAGTGCAAGTTCCATCATCGTCTTCTGGCTGAGTGTTCTTCTGAAGTCGCCTAAAGGAATCACTGACAGGTGAGTTGTGAAGTAATTCTCACATTCAGAGTTTAATCCTCTTTTGTTATTGGTAGCCAGTTGGAACTGCAAGAAGTTATGTGATTATGTAAAAATTAAATTGCCTGTGGCCAGCAGCTTCAAGACATAGATTTACTTTTGGGTGGGGTGGGGGGATGAGTATGTGGTAGTATTGGTATAAATTGCTTGTATTGATTGTAGCTAGTGGAATTTACCTATTAGCTCATTTGGTAAAGTGGTAAAGCGCTCGTTTGATGCACGGTCGGTGTGAATTCGATCCCCGTCGTTGGACCCATCGGGCTATTTCTTGTTCCAGCCAGTGCACCACAACTGGTATATCAAAGGCCATGGTATGTGCTATTCTGTCTGTGGGAAAGTGCATATAAAAGATCCCTTGCTACATTAGGAAAGATGTAGCGGGTTTCCTCTGATGACTACGAGTAAGAATTACCAAATGTTTGACATCCAATAGCCGATGATTGATTAATCAATGTGCTCTAGAGGTGTCGTTAAACAAAAACAAACTTTTAACAGTTGGTAGTGTGCTGGACTCGTACAAAGTGTTCATGGTTCAGATTCCATTAGTGGAGGTTGATTTATCTATTACAGTTGTTTCAATTTTTGGTTGCAACCATTGTGTATAACAAATACATGTATGTATGGTATGTGCTGTCCTGGTTATGGGGAAAGTGTTAAGACAAAAATCAAATTATCTTCTCTTATACACTAGAGGTCCTGTTTATTATGACATATAACTAATATCTGTTGTTGTACAATGTACTGGTATGTTAATATTATAATACAGCTTCCTCCTCTCTCTCTCCCCCCCCCCCCCCCCCCCCCCCCCCCCTTTATTTCATCTTGATTCAGCCTGATTTGGGGGTTTTTTCAGAAACTACTGCTTTGTGGTCGACAGTTTGATCCGATGTACCTTTACACTGAAGGGAACCTACATTGAGATTGAAGAAGTCTTTAGTAAGACCTTTGAGGTAACAAATCTTTTTTGAACACTGGGTAATTGTTATACATTCAGTCGCAGTGTTTCTGCCAGAAAGATATTTTTGGGTATGGCACTATGGAATTGAATGCAACTACAAGCAACAGAAGGTATGGGGGAGCCTGCCCCAAAAGGAAAATGGGTTAAGCTTAGGGTTATGGTTAAGAAAATCATACAGTAATGACAAGAGTAATTAATTTTGTCAAAAGATTAACTTAAAAAAAAAACAATCTGCAAAAATTTGGGTATATGGCGCCATACCTGTTTTTACCTCTGGCAGGAACCCTGAGTCAATCGTCATTATCTTAACTTCTATTATGTTATTAGCTCAGGATATTTTGAGGTCAAGAATCTTTCCATTCCATAATTTACACCAAAAACTACTAATGTTTATCACGACCCACTGTCATCTCAAGCTATTTGTTTTAGTTTCTTCAACAACAAAGTTTGTATTTGTAGCAGTGTGTTAAGTCACGGGATATGTTTCTGTTGCTAGACCCTGTTGCGGAGTGACAAGGGTCGAGGTGTGATGTCATCTGTGGTTTCGTGGATTGCCTCGGGGGTGACGTTGCCGTCGTTGATGGAGAGAAGTTCGATGCCGGAGTTCACGTGGCTCGCCTACATGGTCCTGCACACCGAGGGGGCATCCAGGGTTTGTACTCAACTCTGGCTCAACATTCAGCAGGAGATGCACAGCAATCCCAAGTTACCAGCAGACCAGGCGCACCGGGTATGTAATTGTATATATAGTAATTAATACAGGTCCATAGATTGTGGAGGGGGGATTTGTTGGGTTTGAATACACATTCCCATGGACCTGTAAAGTCCACGTTTTGCATAAAACAGTAACTGTCTTTTACATTGTCAACACTCACAAAGTTCCTTTTTCGAGAGTTAGCACCCTTCCCCTCCCCCCCCCCCCCCCCCCCCCCCCCAAAAAAGAAGAAGAAGAAATCCTGGGCTTTTAATGTGTTAATGACTGGAGATGTATAGCAATTCCAAGTTATGAGAAAACTAGGCACAACATGTACATACTGTATAGAAACATTAAATTTTTACAGCAGGAGATGCACAGTAATCTCATGTTACCTTCGAACCAAGGTTATAATGTATGTAATTTTATCCTACAATCGTTGCAAAATATGAGGACTAGATTAATTTCAATATATTTTTTTTATTAGTGACTTAAGCCTAACTTAATTGTTTACTTCAGACTATTTTTCAAGTACAAAGTTTAACCGTTTTATATTATTACTTTAGTTACATTATAGACAAATACGGTTTTGTGTTATAATAAAGGTAACAAAGCATACAACTTTACAAGGACTTTTGACATGACAAAATGTAGCTAGCATCTTAAAAAATTAATTTATGTATCTTGTTATCTTGTATGATGTCATAGTACAAAAGACTTGCTACACTGATGGTACACCATTTGAAAGCAAAAGTGGAGCAAATAATATTTTCCAACTGTTTTTGTTGGATTGCAGGATAAATAAAATGAATGGTTACTGCTTTAAGATATCGGCTGTATCCTGCTGCTCAGGTTGAATGGTGAATGCCACTTAACACTCTTATGACATTTGTCATTGTAACTTCTCATTCTAGCCTGTGCACCACGACTGGTATATCAAAGGCTGTGGTATGTGCTATCCTGTCTGTGGGATGGTTTAAAAAAGATCCCTTGCTACTAATGGAAAAATGTAGCAGGTTTCCTCACTAAGACTATATGTCAAAATTACCAAATGTTTGACATCCAATAGCCGATGATTAATAAATCAATGTGCTCTAGTGGTGTTATTAAGCAAAAACCTTTGTCATTGTAACCTTCACAGCCGATATAAAAAAATTAATTTAAATTTTCAGCAATCGGTAGTGAAGTTGAAACTGGAGCAGGCTCCAGCATTCCATCGTCTGAACATCTATCGCTGGGCGCAGCAGGCCCTTGATGCACCGGTTAGTCACCCACTGCTGCCAGTTCTCTACCAGAGATTCTTCAACCTCTACCTGTCAAGACTTGTCACAGAGTCCAGGTACTGTTGGTATATATGTATCATAAATTAGTTCTCTACCAAAGATTCTTCTCTACCAGAGATTCTTCAACCTCTATTTGTCAAGACTTGTCACGGAGTCCAGGTACTGTCGGTATACATGTATCATAAATTAGTTCCCTACCAGAGATTCTTCAACCTCTATTTGTCAAGACTTGTCACGGAGTTCAGGTACTGTTGGTATACATGTATCATGAATTAGTTCTCTACCAGAGATTCTTCAAGCTCTATTTGTCAAGACTTGTCACGGAGTCCAGGTACTGTTGGTATACATGTATCATGAATTAGTTCTCTACCACAGATTCTTCCACCTCTATTTGTCAAGACTTGTCACGGAGTCCAGGTACTGTTGGTATACATGTATCATGAATTAGTTCTCTACCAGAGATTCTTCGACCTCTGTTTGTCAAGACTTGTCACGGAGTCCAGGTACTGTTGGTATACATGTATCATGAATTAGTTCTCTACCAGAGATTCTTCAACCTCTGTTTGTCAAGACTTGTCACAGAGTCCAGGTACTGTTGGTATACATGTATCATGAATTAGTTCTCTACCAGAGATTCTTCAACCTCTGTTTGTCAAGACTTGTCACAGAGTCCAGGTACTGTTGGTATACATGTATCATGAATTAGTTCTCTACCAGAGATTCTTCAACCTCTATTTGTCAAGACTTGTCACAGAGTCCAGGTACTGTTGGTATACATGTATCATGAATTAGTTCTCTACCAGAGATTCTTCAACCTCTGTTTGTCAAGACTTGTCACAGAGTCCAGGTACTGTTGGTATACATGTATCATGAATTAGAGCACCTTGCCGGTTTTGCAGTATGATACTAATACTAGAAAGATAAACTATATGTCCGACGCCATATAACCGTAAATAAAATGTGTTAAGTGCGTCGTTAAATAAACCATTTCCTTTCCTTTTATCCCCGCTTGAACCATGATTTAATTCCCTTCGATAAAGATTCAGTTTTTGGCATGGTTAAAATCATAATGGTTTTATGTGAATGAGGTATAGCCTCATCTTTTTTAAGTACATTTTTTACAGTGATTGTTGCTTTACAGTACTAAATACTAATGTAATGTCCTTTTGATGTCTGTCTTCATGTTAGGGTAATAACAAACTTTAAGGCTTTGATTTTATTTATTGGGGTAACAGATGTATTGTCTCATCTTTTGAAAGCCAAGACTAATAAATTTACTAGGTCAGTCTTGAAAGAATGCACATTGGAGACTTTAATTATCTTGCTTTTTCTAGATACGGTGTTATAGGTTATATTTTTCTTCTTGTGTAAAGTTTACCGCAGAGAGCCAGTGTTGGCGAAAGATTCTTTGAGAGCATGAGTTATTCCTCCATGTTGAAGAAGATGAAAAAGAGGCTGGCGGAAGCGGCCGACTACCACATGAACTACAAGCCTGCAGAAGATGCAGCCGCACTGGGCGGTAGTCAGAATGACAAATACGCCAGCTCCAAGGAACTGCATCAGAAACTGGCCAGGTTTGTAATTCTTTTAAAGTAACAAGATATACATTAGAATTTGAAATAGTTCATTTATTGTAATTATATTTAATTATTAAGATTATCATAATATCAGTGTTATGAAATTAGGAGCAGGATATAGCTCAGGAGACTGGGGTGGGGGGTTGGATTTAGAATAATGCATATAAAAGATAACCAGCTATGTTTTGGTAGTAGTAACCCAAGAATCAGCATAAAGTGTCAAAATAACTACATGTTGTGTGTTAAGGTGTTGTCAAACAAAAATTCTTTGCCTTTAGTTATTATAAAGTTAATCATTTTTTCAATCATATATATAATGTTAATCATGACCTGAAAATTACAAGAATGATCATTTTGTTTGTGCATTGCTCAGGCAAGTCAAGTGTTGTGTAACCCATTTGTTCTTTGGCACATTTACATCTATTGCATTCTTTGCATGGTCATGACAGGTTACTAAAAAAAAGGAAATGGATTATCTGAATTTTATTTTTGCATGACCCGTACGTGAATTACAAGCAGTTTGTTCTGAGAAGCTGAGACATGTAAAACTTCTAAAATCTCATCTCAAGTCTTTAATAAAGTCTTGAGTTTTTAACATCATGGCAGCACCTTACAAATTGCATGTGTGTTTGCATGTGTTCGATGTCATTGGAGATTTGAGCAAGATATTCTGGTGTGATGTTTCAGGTTGTATCAGACGTTTGCTCTGTGGCTGGACGAGCCCCGACTCCACGACGCCAACCTCTACCTGCCGGCTCTTCCACCCCAGTACGAGTCAGCTAGGCTCTTACAGGTCTTCCAAATGAAAATGGTACATAGCACTATCTTCTATAAAATGTAGTTTTCTTTTCATGCATATTCTGACATAAGAACAAAGGAAAGAAGGAAGAGATGATCAGGTAACTTAAACTAGGTTTCCTGGGACACAGTAGAACATTCTTGGCGCACTCTGGGTGGGAGCTGCTACAGCGATATAAACATGGTATTCACCAGCTTTAAACCCAGCCTTGGACAGAACTCTCTGGTGAAGTTAGAGGTTGTGCCCACGAAAGGCATGCTTGAACAGTTCTCTGATCGAAGAATTTTAAGACCAGTGTTTAAGCTTGACCTTCAATATTATTAGCATTTTAGTGGTCAGAAAATCTATAACTAAATTAATGTTTCAATCAACCAAAGAGCCAAAATATGGTAGATATGGTAAAAAAAAGAGCAAAAAAGCACATGAATTTCAAATTTAATTTTAATTAGCAGTAAGCTAATTTATAATGAAAAAAAATTGCCAAATTGAACTTTAATTTCTGTTTGACAAATGACAGCATATAGTCTGTTCACCAAGACCAGTTGTTGTACTGTAGGTGTTTTATCTGACCAATGTTTTCTCTAATTTTTGACCAGAAGCCATGGCTGGACTTGGTGGATCTCGATGGAGTGCAATATTTACTGAGTCTCGGTGCCGAAGACTGGAGAAAAGTTATCAACTCTTTACTAGAACCTGATCCAAAATGTTTTCAAGGGAAGGAAGAGGAGGCTGCAAGTGGTGAGCATATTATAGATGTCAGTCTTTTTAACCATTTTGGTGCTGAAATGTTCACATGTACAAAATATTGTCTAAAAATTGCATTTAATTTGTCTAGAAATAACTAATTTTTGTCCCAAAAATAACTACAGTTGAATCCCGTTGGCTCGAACCCCGTCGGTGTTGGAGAAAGTGTTCGACCAATCGGGTAGTTCGACCTAACCATTCGGTCAACATCGTGTAAGTGTAACTTGGGACTTCGTGTTTGGTTCGAGCGTTGCGGTGTATTCGACCCTTCCAAGTTCAACCCAACGAGATTCTACTGTATTTCTTTTCAACTTTTCAAATGTTTTAGCATATAATTGAATTATGAGCACACAGTCATAAATAACAAGCAAAATACCTAAAAGTTTTTCTTTAATTTTTTGCTAATGTTTGCTGTTTGAAATGTTTGCTTGATGCACGGTCGGTCTGGGATCAATCCCCATTGGTGGGCCCATTGGGCTATTTCTCATTCCAGCCAGTGCACCACGACTAGTGTATCAAAGGCCATGGTATGTGTTATCCTGTCTGTGGGATGGTGCATATAAAAGATCCCTTGCTGCTAATCGAAAAAAGTAGCCCATGAAGTGGCGACAGCAGGTTTCCTCTCTCAATAACAGTGTGGTCCTTAACCATATGTCCAATGCCATATAACCATAATAAAATGTGATGAGTGCGTCTTTAAATAAAACATTTCCTTCCTTCCTTGCTTTAGTAGATCAGTTGCCATGCTAGCAAGTCATTATCAGTGTTACTTTATATGTTCATTCATAACTATTGTATGAATCAAACACCATGTCTGGGTTTTTAGCTGCAGAAAGAATTGTTCGAAGGTTAAGAAACACTGAATCTGTAGAAGATCCTCCACCACTGGTGACCTTGACAGCTCCTGTGCCTGAAATCAGTGTGTCCATCATTGGAGAAAAATCACCTTTCATGCATCTGATGAAAGCAGATTTAAATGTTCTCAGGGATTATACAAGGTAATGCCCATATTTCCTTTCACATTATGGGGGTGGGGTTGGCCTTAGGCTCCTGATTATGTATATATTATATTGTATGTCCTGTTTTGAAATATTAATTTATAAATGGTACAGTCCTTATATGAAATCAGAATATGAGAACACCTGATTTTATTTTATTTATATTTGGGATATTTAATTTATTTTATACTTAATATACTTAAATCTACATTGAACAGTAGTTTTCTTTTCAATCTGATATATTTTAAGAGGAATTCAATCATCAACATGTTCACAAATGTTTGGGGGACGGGTTTAATGCTTTTGTACACTTTTGAAACAAATCAAAATGTTGATAATAATATCCTTTAGGGGCCGTCCATAATTATCAACATTTTCACGAGCGTACAAACCGTATGCGGGGGGGAGGGGTTTACGGCCAGCGTACACTTCTTTTGAAAGTGAAAAATGTCGATCAACATTTTTCATTTTGGGATGTGCACTTTTAGGTGGGGTGGGTGTCAAAAGTGTACTCTTTGTACACTTTTGAAAATGTTGAAAACTATGGACGGCCCCTTACCAAAAAATATATCAACATTTTTAATATACACCTTAACTCTTTCACCACGACAGGCCGGTATACCGGCTAGCGATATCCAGTGCCTCTCAGCACGACAGGCCGGTTTAGCGGCTTGTAACACCTGTTCATATTTGGCGCCGAGTGACACGTCAATATTATAATTAGACAAAATCTCGCGCGACCATAGCTGCCATGTGACACACTGTAATGGCTGCGCCCATGTTCTAGCGAATTTTGAATGAGTTTTTCAAGTTTATACTGATATTCTGACTGTAATTAAACATGAATCGAGGTGACGAAATTTTGTCTGTTGAAAACAATGGTTGCGATTCAGATGACGGGTTTTCCGATGATGAAATGTGGGATAATATGGATTTTGGTGCATTTGATTTAATCGAGATTGGCAATCATGAACGAAATGTCATTCAACATGGCAATTTAGAAGAAAATGATACCGATGACGAGTTACAAGATGACTTGCCACTGTTTTACCACGCGCCTGAGTTTACCTGGACACATGAGCCATATTCGGTTACCTGCAGATCAACGTTTACTAAAAATCTGGGGCCCGTAAAAGTGTTTGACGTCAACACAAACGCCATAGAGTACTTTTCGCTATTTTATTCCAATACAGTGTATGGAAAAATTGTGTAATTTACCAACATGAATGCAAAAAAAAAGCGTGATACAGATCCTGCTAACAACAAAGATGTGTGGTATGATGAAATGAAAGCTTATTATGGCTTGTTTATTTTGTCAAAAGCATTGTAAATATATTTTTTAAATTGTAACTGGAATGTTAATTAATTAATTATCCAACAAGAAAAACATTTGTACTGTTATTTTTTAAATTACCAGTCCTACCTACTCAAATAGGTGAGTAATATGCATAGTTTACCTGTAATTACCAGATTTATACCTGTTGAATCTAACATTTTTAAAGTTTTTTTTTTTTTTATCTAGACAGCCGTCCATTCACCTTTCTGGAAATGTATAGCCTATAACTAAAATTAATGATAAAACAAGTAGTTTTGTCCTTTAACAAACATGATCATAAATCTGCTATTTAAACTCAGTGTGCAGGGAAGATCAAGGCTGTAAAACTTAGTGGTGAAAGAGTTAAAAGGGGTGGAGAATACCAAACACAAGATTGGCTTGTATTTTGTTAACTGTGAATGGCACCATATAATGTTATTTTATGTGTAAAATATCTACCCTTATATATATATATATATATATAATATTCTTTGTTAATGTATGTTATAATTATATCTGATTATTTTCAGGATTTTTGCAACATGTACTGCTCGTCACTGTGCTGTGGATGAGACGTACTTGGATCTTCTACCAGAGCTGTATTCTAACGTGTGGAGAGAGGTGCATAGATTATAAAACGTACACATGTAGTAGCATTGCTGAATTCAGATCTCCAGTTGAAGTTTTGAGTACATTGTAAAAACGTAACAATTAAAAGGACATTCCTGAGTTTGCTGCATTGTAATATGTTTCCGACTGATAAAATATTTCTACGATTAAACTTACATATTAAATATATTTTCTGGTTTAGAATATCAGTGTCTGTATATTCAATGTGTTTCTGGTTGTCTTAATATTTGTAAGAAGCCCAAACTGGATTTTGTCTTCAAATAATTTCATACATACAAAACAATTATATTTTTAATAATAAAATGAAATTAACCTAGTACAAATATTAGAACGATCAAAAACATGTTTAATATACAGTCACTAATATTTTATGCAGAAAAATATATTTGATATGTAATTACAATCGTTAAAAAGTCTTTGTTAGTCGATAATATCTTAAAAATTGCAGAAAACTCAGGAATGTCCCTTTAAAAGGTTTCTGGATATGTGCAATGAATAGAGTTTGTTATTTCTTGTTTTTATGTAAAATTACTTCGTCATGACCAACCAATGACAAAAAATAAAGTTCTGATGAACTTTATTAATTTAATATGAAATTAAGTTACAATGTTTCAGTTAGGCACAAAATGTTTTACTAAAAATGTTTCTTTTTTTTTACTTTTAGGTGACTTTGACCATTGAATGCAAAAGCAAAGTCAACCCACTTCACCGCTGTTCTAATCCTGCTGTTACTAACGTCAGGGTATGTTTCTAAACATTTATTTTTGATTTGTGTTCAAAACTTGCCACCGTAACATTTCTGTCCATAAACAGTCTGTCAGCTATATGTTGTCGAAAAGTCAAGTGCCTTATTCTTATGCTCTTGCATTATAGAACACACAAATAATTACTCCACTACACTGTAAGACAGTTTCGCACAAAATTTTAGTCCTTTTTTTTTTTTACAGTACCCCATACATGTTTCAGGCAGAAGGCTACTTTACACAGTGGTACTAGATGAAATACAATTGCATACTTTTATTACACAGATAAAACTAACTTTTTTTACAACAAACATGGGCACATTTATCACCAATGGCAATACTTGTAGTATTAACTGCCCTATCAAAAGTTAGGTGCACCTCAAACTTTGACTCGGCCAGATGTTATTTGGTTTAGAACTACCTGTAAAATAGGATCTTCTCTTAAGCTAGATAAAAATGGGACATTTTGTTTTTCATATTGTTTGTGTGAGGGTCAGCTTCCCCTGTGCCCACCCCCAAACACTGTCACATTTATCACCAATGGCAAGACTTGTAGTATTAACTGCTCTATCAAAAGTTAGGTGCACCACGAACTTTGACTCGGCCAGATGTTATTTGGTTTAGTACTACCTGTAATATAGGATCTTCTCTCAAGCTAGATAAAAATGGGACATTTTTTTCATATTGTTTGTGTGAGGGTCAGCTTCCCCTGTGCCCACCCCCAACTATATACAACCCTGATTTACCCATGAAGACACATGTATGTAAGAGAGCTTTTCACTGTATTGTAGGTGAATGAGAAACAGCGGAATGAGATCATACAGCGAAAGATGGACGAGAATCGCGCTGAGTACAAACAGGTGATGATTGAGGGTCTGCTGCCTCCTCCACAGAATGTCTGCATTGCTGCCGTCCACGTGGAAAACGCAATCACGTAAGAGTCTGGTGGGAAAATATCTGTATCTTGTGTATTTAGGTTTTACTTTTTCAAAACACAAGTTTTATGAAAACGAAAACTAAAAAGTGCTTGTGGAAGTAACTTGGTGCAAAATCCAGCCAATGTGTCACAACTGATATATCAAAGGCCGTGGTATGTGTTATCTTGTCTGTGGATGGTGCATATAATAAGATTCCTTGCTACTAATGCAAAATGTAGTGGGTTTCCTCTCTAAGGCCATGGGTTTTGCTATCCTGTCTGTGGAATGGTGCATATAAAAGATCTCTAAGACTAGATGTCGGAATTACCCAATTTTTTACATCCAATAGCTGATGATCAATAAATTAAAATGCTCTAGTGGTGTTGTTAAACAAAACAAAGTTTAACTTTGATGCAAAGGTTTCTGAAGCTGAATTGTGTTTGTTTTTCAGACTGTTAATCAAGCGGTGTCAGTCGAGCACAGATGATGCTCTGCGGACTGTGTTGTTCGACATTGCCAGCTCATTGTTCTTCTACCTGGCCTCCATGGTGAATGAGGAGACAAACTTCTACCCTCCCACTAAACAGTTCTTTATATCCTGCACTGAGATACTGGGGAAGGTAAATTGTATTTTTCAACATCTTTGGAAATATAAATAATATATACATGTATATTATATACTTCTGTCCTCCCACTAAACAGTTCTTTACATCCTGCATTGAGATACTGAGGAAGGTAAATTGTATTTTTCAACATCTTTGGAAATATAAATAATATATACATGTATATTATATACTTCTACCCTCCCACTAAACAGTTCTTTACATCCTGCATTGAGATACAGGGACAGGTAAATTGTTTTTTTCAACATATTTGGAAATATATTTAATATATACACATGTATGTATATATATATATATATTATATATTTCTACCCTCCCACTAAACAGTTCTTTACATCCTGCATTGAGATACAGGGACAGGTAAATCGTGTTTTTCAACATCTTTGGAAATATATTTAATATATATATATATATTATATACTTCTACCCTCCTACTAAACAGTTCTTTACATCCTGCACTGAGATACAGGGACAGGTAAATTGTGTTTGTAAATATGTATATTATTTTAAATTGAAAAAGGAAAGGAATATACATGTATGTCTACTGCTATGCTGTTAAGTGGCCATCTTATGATTGTTTTCATACATGGTCTACAGAATGACAGAGTAAACCCATTACTGCCATATACATGTAGGTTACTCCTACCAAATAGCTATCAAAATTACAGCATTAGTCAGTTATATAGTTTCATGATATGTTTATTTTTGGTTAGGGGGGAAGTTTTGTGTTTATTTATAATAAATAGAATTTTTCATGTTTGATGGTGGGGGTTTTTTTTGGTTGTTTTTTTGTCAAATATGATTTATATCGCATGTTGTGAAGTCTGCATTTTCATATCACACCTTGATATGATTGCAGAATTGACTTGATAAAAAAATAGACAGTCATAAAACTTATTTGACAAAAAAAACCCCACATGAAATATTCTAATGTGTTTGCAGGAGTTTGTTACATTGTACCTGTTGTAGATATGCAGGGCCGAATTTAGTAAGCCTGTTTTTAATACACGCAGGTGTTTAAGCATTGTAAATGTATGTAGTTACACGCATGTAAGACCTAAACAGGTGTTTAAGCATAGTAAATGTATGTAGTTACACGCGTGTAAGACCTAAACAGGTGTTTAAGCATTGTAGATGTATGTAGTTACACGCGTGTAAGACCTAAACAGGTGTTTAAGCATTGTAAATGTATGTAGTTACACGCATGTAAGACCTAAACAGGTGTTTAAGCATAGTAAATGTATGTAGTTACACGCGTGTAAGACCTAAACAGGTGTTTAAGCATTGTAGATGTATGTAGTTACACGCATGTAAAACATAAACAGGCTTTGTAAATTCAGCCCGATATGTTCTACAGGTGTTTTTAGACTAGCCATTTCTGAGTGAAATATATGTATGTAACTCATATTTGACATCAAATATGAAATAACTTCTAATGTATTTTCAGGAGTTTGTATCCCAGGACCCGCTGCAGACATGCATGGTTCTACAGATGTGTTTAGATGAACCGTCGCTGTCTGGGCGAAATATACACATGTAATATTTTCTATGTATTTTCAGGAGTTTGTGTCCCGGGACCCGCTGCAGACATGCATGGTTCTACAGATGTGTTTAGACCAACCATCGCTGTCTGGACTGATCTCCCCCCACTTTGTGCCTGCCAACAGCCCCCAGCACTTCATCGACATGTACGAACAGCTCATCCACGTCCTACAGCAACAGAACATGGATCTCGTCTTCATGCTGCTCACAAAGGTGGACGTCATTCTTTTCTCCTTTTTTTATTTTTTTATTTTATTTTTATAAATATTTATTCACAGAACCCCTGTTTACATTTGTTATCTGTCTGAACAACAGGGATGAAGTGACAGAGTTACAATACAAAATTAAACATTATCATTTTGGTATACATCTCAAAATTTTCATTCAGTATTTACAATTGTTATTATCATTCTTATCTTTAATTTAAATTAGTTTAACTGTTAAATTTAAATATTGATGTGGTTCATCACTTAATGTTTTTTGCATTTACCATAGTTTGACACCCAATATCTGAGGTGTTTTTGTGCTTGGGTGTCATTAAACATCTATTCTATTCTATTGTTATCTTTAAAATGATGAGGTGTCAGTAATTTAAAATCATTCATTCATCCATTCATTCACTCGCCCACAAAGGCTGTGGTATATGTCATCCCGTCTGTGGGAAATTAAACATGGACCTTGTCTTCATGTTTCTCACAAAGGTGGCAATCATTGTTCTCTTTAAAATAACATGGTGTCAGTAATTTAAAATAATTCATTCATCCATTCATTCACTCGCAAAGGCTGTGATACAAATGTATATGTCATCCTGTCTGTGGGAAATTAAACATGGACCTTGTCTTTATGCTGCTAACAAAGGTGGCAATCATTCTTCTTTTTTAAATTTTCGGCAGGATGTAGCCCTGTGGTAAAATGCTTGCCTGATGTGCAGTCAGTCTGGGATCGATTCCCATCGGTGGGCCCACTGGGCGATTTCTCTTTCCCAAGTGTGCAATTAAACAAAATGAAACTTTTAATTTGTGTTTGACAGTTTGATGTCTGGTCATGGCTGGAGAATGTGAAGCCACCTCAAGTGGAGAAGAAAAGGTTTATTGATATCCTTGGTTCCGCGCTGATGGCTTGTGGAGCCGAGCCTGAGAAACAGACGAAACTTGTCTTTGATGTATGTTATTAGTTACTGTTCATCCATGCATGATGTGTGTGTGTGTGTGTGTGGGATGTAGCCAAGTGGTAAAGCACTTGCATGATCAGTCCAGCCTTACATACAGTTTGGTGTTCTCTTGATATAAAAATAAATATTCCTACTGAATGATAAACTAGTTGGATAATGAATTATTAACTCTAATTGTTTTGTTTTTTTTGTTGCTTATTAAGTAATCAAAGAAGTTATTTTTTAAATGTTTTTTTTATCTGGTTTCATCTTTTCTTTTTTGCATAAAATAATTTCTACAAAGCAAACTGAATTTGATGTTAAAAGCTGGAAAACAGCTTTAGTTAACTGTGATAAATTGTTAAGATTTTCACTAAAAAAAAATTAATAGAAGTTATTGTAACGAATTCGTATAATTTAAAGCATGTCTCACAGAAAATAGTATGCAATCACTGAAGGTATAAAAAAAATTGTCTTTTAGTTTTACTGTGGTCACCTTCGAAGCTTCCTTCAAAACAACTTTCCCAGCAATATTTCAGAGGTTATCAATGTGGTTCTTCAAGGTAATTTGCATGTTATAAAAAAGCGTCATTCACTTGTATGTTAAATGAATAGGAGCTGGATATAGCTTAGTCAGTAGAAAGCTAGTCTGAGGTGCTCAGATCACATGATCAAACTCCCTCCATTATGTAATATAGTCATCATGTATATACTTTAGGTATGTAGAAAGGGTGCCTCGTAAGTTGTCAATCTTGTGCCCAATTCTTTAGTTTTATTGTACAATAAAATTTATTTTCATTCAACCCAGTGTTCTCTCTCCATCTTTTGTAACAAGACATTCATTCATAACTGATTTTATGCTAATTTTGTTACATAAGAAATATATGTTATTAATTAAGATATAAGACTGAAGGATCAACACACATAGCAGTATTTATACTTGCATTTACCAGGTTCGACATCTGAGAGGCTTCACGTTCAGTGCTGGGAGATTCTCTGTATTGAGTGTTTCATGGTGACACCACAAACAACGGATTCGAGTCAGAGGAAAACATCTGTGAACTTTAACATGACGGAAGTGGAGGCCTGTACCGACACCATGCTCAGTACGACACAGGTACAAAGTATTAATGTATAGTCAGACCTGCTGTTAAGGATACAAGCAAAATAGGGCTGTACCGTCTAAAAATAAAATGGTTTTGAGGGGGGGGGGGGGGGGGGGGGGGGGGGATGGGGAAGGTAATAAGAAAAGGTGGGGGCATAGTAATATAGGGTGTATACCACCAAATCCTATCATTGGTATCATATGTAAATAAAACTGCTACATGCAATGTGTTAATCAACATACACCATAGATATAAATACTACATCCCACCCCACTCTACCCTCACCTTTAAAAAAAAAAATCTTTAAAAATATGAGTTTAATCTGCAAGTTTTATATATAATGTAAAGTATCTTTTGACTACCCTAGTTCCACACAAAAATGGTTTTCCTAATTTTAGTGGGACCTCGTACATTCCAAGCACAATATTATAGTACTTTGTACATTTTGAATCTAGTTTCAATTTAAATTACGGGAATTTACTGGCAAGATGAAACAACATTTTATGATAACCAGAGATGAAAGTTTTGTGGATATATCTGGAATCCAGATTTTTTATTGTTTATACAGTCTTTCCATTGTTTGTGCAAAGTTTTCCATATTTTCCATCCAAAACTTACGATATGGTTTCATTTTATACTTTGTATATTTCTGAATTGGGGACCGTCATTTTAGATCATTGTGGAACCTTAACCCTAGGGGCGAGACGTAGCCCAGTGGTAAAACGCCCACTTGATGTGAAGTCAGTTTGGTATTGATACCTATCGGTGGGCCCATTGGGCTATTTCTCGCTCCAGCCAGTGCACCACGACTGGTACATCAAAGGCAGTAGTATGTGCTATCCTATCTATGGGATGGTGCATATAAAAGATCCCTTGCTGGTAATCGAAAAGAGTAGCCCATGAAGTGGCGACAGTGGGTTTCCCATGTGTTGAGTGCGTTGTTAAATAAAACATTTCCTTCCTTCCTTCCCTAAACACTAGGATCAATCTCAGTACTTGACCATCGATATTAAAATTTCCAGAATTAGTTTTTTTCACAACTCACTTTTATCTCTGGATATCAAGCTCTGCTGACTGATGATGTGATAGTAAAGAGTTCAACTTTGTCTTCAGGTAAAGGAGATTCACCAATGGTTTGGTAGCTACTTTCTGCAAGTCAGACTCACCGACATGGATGCAGCCACGTTTGGTCTGTACCCGAAGTTGGGCCGATACGTTCCCTACATTGCCCAGTTCATCGGAGGATTCATGAGAAGTCTCGTCACAAAGATGATGCCAAATGTATCCGAAATGAATCCATATCAAGGTCAGTGTATTTCTTTTAAATAAAAGTCTTAAAGGGACATACCCTAGTTTTTAAACACTAAGGCATATTTATTTTACTATTAGAGCCATTTTTGATAACTGAAATCTTACTTTACTTAGAGTTTATTGCTGAGATTATCCATTTCCGTACATTCAAAGTGTTTTTGGTCATCCTAATGTTTTTAATATCACAAAATGCATTTATCATATTTTTAAAAACGTGCATGCGTCTTGAGAAGTAACAGTTATGGAGTCGGCTTTTTAGTCTATTTTTAGAAGGTATTTTACCATTTGAAAGTCACAGACTCGTGTTTCACTCTGTTGTAACTTTATCTAAATGTGTTACAGGTTTGTAGATTAACTAAACTTAGTGTGTATTTTCATTGACTGAAACTAGGGTCTGTCCCTTTAAGGCCTGTGAACATTGTGAGAATGATAGCCTTTTATATCTGGATCTCCTTCAAGTTTTGTTTATTTAACCCATTTATCATTGATGCATTCAGTTTCTGACATCATGTGTATGGATGGGCAGAATCTACTTCAGTCAGTAGGGGTTCCTGGGTTGTAAGATTAAACTACCTCAGTGGACTAATTTAGTTTTTTCCATCTCGGCCAGTGCTCCACAACTGGTATATCAAGACTGTGGTATGTACTGTCCTGTCAGTGGGAACGTGAATATAAAAGATCCCTTGCTGCTAATGGAAAAATGTAGCAGGTTTTCTCTGAAGACTATGTATCATAATTATCAAATTGTAATGGTATCATTAAACATATTAAAGAACTTTAACTTTCATATGCATCGTTAAAACACATTTTACAAAATGGAATTGGTTAGGGACTGATTGTCATTTTCAATTTTCATTGGACAAGTAATGTTAAATCCTTTATACGTACCTATCTGGTTTGTGAAATTTTAGATTTAACTAAGGCGCCCTTCAAATTTATCAAGTATACAAACTGTATGCTAGGCTGAAGGGTTAATCCCAGCATATGACATTAAAATGTTAATAAAATATTTCTAACACAAGGGGTGGGTGGGTGCCAAAAAAGAGTACAGCTTGTATGCTGTGAACGACTCCTAATTTAGTTAATTTTACATAATTTTTTTAAATGTACCAAATTTTCGATTCTTTGTTTTCAGTTATTGAACTAGTATGGACAGAACTGGTACAGGTGTTTTCTCCCTGGATACAGCATCTTGGAAACAAGGAACAAACGCTCTTTCCGTGGACTGAGGGTGACACATTGGTTGCTATGTCCATGGTTACTATGTTCAGGAAAGTGGTGGAATTTCTTATTGCTCAGCTTTCAGGTATATGTTGTTGAATTTGAAAGTTGTGCACAGGTTTTATATATAACACATTAAAACCTTTTTTTTTCAATACATTTAGATTTACACTAGACTATTTAGTACATCCACATAAAAAGCTGGTTCGTTTCTTTAATAAGTTTTTAGTGTATTGTATATCATTAACAAAGCAAAAAAGTTGTGATAAATTTGTTTTAAATAAATAAATAATACATTTTAAACATTAATTTGTTATTTTATCAACTTTCATTCATTCATGTACCTTTGACACCCAATAGCCAGTTTTCTTTTGAACTCGGGGTGTCATGAAACATTCTTTCTTTCTTTCTTTATTGACCTTTATCCTTCACAGACAATTATATTTAGCAGGGACGGCATGCTTGAACCTTAAATGGATAAAAGTACAAACTTAAATAAACTATAATAAAGGAAAAGAAGGTGACCTCAGTTGAATGTATAACAAAAAATTACTTACATACATGTATCTGATTCAGATAGCCCGCTGTGTATATCATGACAGATGAGGTTGTGTGAACAAATATTTAATACAGTGTATATCTTATATCAGTTACAGCGGCGGAATACAGTGCTGGGGTGCTTGCCCTGTTGTTGATGTACTATGCCACTGGCCTGTGTACGAAGACGACCCCACCCTACATCTCCGACCTCTACCTCCAGCAGTTCAAACTCTTACCCTGGGAGAAACTTCGACCTGACCTACAGCTGCTGGAAACCATAGCTCAGGTAGGCCGATATCTAACAGTTAAACAGGTAGACAATCGTGTTAGCTCAGGTAGGCCGATATCTAACAGTTAAACAGGTAGACAATCGTGTTAGCTCAGGTAGGCCGATATCTAACCGTTAAACAGGTAGACAATCGTGTTAGCTCAGGTAGGCCGATATCTAACCGTTAAACAGGTAGACAATCGTGTTAGCTCAGGTAGGCAGATATCTAAGAGTTAAACAGGTAGACAATTTTCTACATTTTTAAAACTGAAACCCCTCAAAACCAGCCCCTCAGTAAATTGGAATTCTTTCAAAACCAGGACCCATATTTTCGAAGCTATTTTATCGCTATGATATATGCGGGGAGAGGCTATCACGTGTGTCATGTTGACGTCGCAACAGTTTTACGATATCGTAGCACATAAATGTCTTCAAAACTCTGAAGCCAGATGTTTTTAACAGTGCCATTTTATATGTCAGAACAGAAGAGAACCTCTCTAAACTGGATACTCCTTACAGCTAGACTTTTTACTTAGACATATGAATGTCCGGTATAGAGGGATGTATGTATATATATATATATATATATATATACATACATACATACATACATACATACATACATACATACATACATACATACATACATACATACATACATACATACATATATATAGACAGACAGAGGAAGGAGAGATACTCTCCTCGTGTCTTGTGATATCATAATTTATCAGCACGAGTTGATAAAAAGTATGAAATGTGCGACAATTGTAAACAATGTCAATAATGTGGGTTGAATGTCACTATATTTGGCAGCGGTAGACTCGTTAACAAGCAGAATAACAGGGGCATGACTTCACTAATAATAGGTTTAGCGCTGAAACAAACTGTGAAAGTAACATAAAGAAGCAATATCTCCTAGGAGAATATCGCAGGAGATATCGCAAATTATAGTGTCAGTGATATGTTCTACAAAAGCCTTTAATGGATTTACATATATATATATATGTATGTATGTATGTATATATGTATGTGTGTGTGTGTGTGTGTGTGTGTGTGTGTGTGTGTATATATGTATATATATATACATATATATATATACATATACATACACATATACATATACATATACATATACATATACATATACATATACATATACATATACATATACATATATATATAAATATATATGTTGCTCCTGATTTGCATTCATGTGACAATGTATTTTTCATTGCTTCTGTTTTTTATCAGATGAAAGAGAGAACATCCCCGAACTGCTTCAAGCTGGTGAGCCACCTGCTGCCCAGGCTGGCGTGGCCAGACATTCTGCAGTACTACCAGATGTGTCAGCCACCTGACGTGGTGTTCCGCATTCAGGCCGCGCTTCTGCTGCTGCTCATACAGACCTACGGAGATCGGGAGATGTTACAGGTCAGAGTTCAGCGGACATTACTGAATTAATTAATTAATTAATTGATTACTTTTTGAATGAATGAATGAATGACTTTTTGAATGAATGAATGACCTTTTGAATGAATGAATGACTTTTTGAATGAATGAATGAATGAATTACTTTTTTAATGACTTTTTGAATGAATGAATGACTTTTTGAATTAATGAATTAATTAATGAATGAATATTTATTGGGTGTCAAACTAAGATAAATGCAAAAATGAAATCAATATAAAAAGTCAAGAACATTAATTTTTAGGCACTTGGTGCCTGTGCAGTTTCTCTTGGATATCCATTCTTCTTTATTTATTTCTTTTAATACTGCAATATTGATGTGTTCATATGTTATTATAGTTTATCTGTCGTAATTTTGTGTCATGTTGAAATTATATGTTACTTGTTGCTATGAAATTCAGATAATCTATGTTTGATCCTTATATGTAAGGGCATTCATAGGCATTGGAAGTCAGGGGACACTGGGAGGAGGGGACACAAGCCCCAAACTCTGAAGATAATATATTGACCCTCCCATCCCCATTGCAAAATCAAAGTAATAGATAGCTTGCCAACCACTGGCCTCCTTTAATTGTCAAATCCCTACACCAATGGCATATCCCAATTCCATTATCGGGGTTTAGTAACAGGATAATAAATGATGGTAAACAAGACTAGTTAAAGGCACTGATCCTAGATTTCTGTTTGACATAAAATGTATTTGCAACAAACACCAGAATGATCAGAAACACAGATTTGCCAAACTTGTTCATTAAGGTGGACAGTAATTATTATTTACCTTTTTTATTTGATATGAAAACACAATTAATTGAATTACGATTCTAAGCTATGCAACTCCTTGGTCACTGACATAGACAGTATTAAAAAAATATATATATATATATTACTTCTTGACAAAAGAAATAAGTGGAAATATGTGATTTTATTGTCAATCTTCAGGAAGAGAACACAGTACAGCTGTTGCAGTCAGCAGAGAACTTTGATTGGAGCTTTGTAACCCTGCCGAGTTTCCAGACATCCAACAACTGGTTTTTACAAGTGTGTGATCCGAAATGTGTTCTGTCAGAGAGGTCATCCCCAGCTGCGGTGGGACTCAGGTTAGAGGAAAAGACGATCTGTTTAATGTTTTGGTTTACCTTTGTCAAATACAGCAACAACTATCTTGTTAGGTCATCCCCAGCTGCGGTGGGACTCAGGTTAGAGGAAAAGACGATCTGTTTAATGTTTTGGTTTGCCTTTGTCAAATACAGCAACAACTATCTTGTTAGGTCATCCCCAGCTGCGGTGGGACTCAGGTTAGAGGAAAAGACGATCTGTTTAATGTTTTGGTTTACCTTTGTCAAATACAGCAACAACTATCTTGTTAGGTCATCCCCAGCTGCGGTGGGACTCGGGTTAGAGGAAAAGACGATCTGTTTAATGTTTTGGTTTACCTTTGTCAAATACAGCAACAACTATCTTGTTAGGTCATCCCCAGCTGCGGTGGGACTCAGGTTAGAGGAAAAGACGATCTGTTTAATATTTTGGTTTACCTTTGTCAAATACAGCAACAACTATCTTGTTAGGTCATCCCCAGCTGCGGTGGGACTCAGGTTAGAGGAAAAGACGATCTGTTTAATATTTTGGTTTACCTTTGTCAAATACAGCAACAACTATCTAGTTAGGTCATCCCCAGCTGCGGTGGGACTCAGGTTAGAGATAAAGACAAACTGTTTAATGTTTTGGTTTACCTTTGTCAAATACAGCAACAACTATCTAGTTAGGTCATCCCCAGCTGCGGTGGGACTCAGGTTAGAGGAAAAGACAAACTGTTTAATGTTTTGGTTTACCTTTGTCAAATACAGCAACAACTATCTAGTTAGGTTGCTGTATTTTAAATGTGCATTTGTCATACATTTGGCTATAGGTTTAAAGTGACAGACCGTAGTGTTTAGAGTATTCATTTTCGCACATCCGAAGTATTTCTGGTCATCCAGGTATTTGTAATACCTCAAAATGCATTTTTCATATTTTAAAAAATGTACATACTTCTGAGGTTATAGAGACAAGCTCTAGTCCATTTTAAGGACATTTGACCATTTCAATGATATAGACTTTTGTTTCACTCTGTTATAACTTTATCCAACTGTGTTACAGGTTTTTAAGATTAACCAAATTTAGTGTCCATTTTCACGGGTTAAAACTAGGGTCTGCTACTTTAATAACTATTTTTTGTTTTAGATTATTGAAAGTTGCCGCTGGTTTCAATTCGCGCACGGACATGCCATGGTCACCTGACCTGTCGTCACGGCGAGTGATGTACATGCACACAGTCACCCAGCTGTTGTGTCAGTGCACGTATTTCCAGGACGTGGAGATGAGTACCATCGGAACCGTCATCGTCAATCTGCTCACGGAAATAGAAATGGTCGAAACATCTGGTGTGATTTTTTATAACTGAAGAAATTATTTTTTTCTGGTACAATTAGTGTGAGACATTTTAGCATCATTATCTAAGCTGCCTTTTTAAGGAGAACATTTGTGGTCCTGTTACAATTTATGGTAGATCCATCCCTCTAATAAGGTATAACCATTCAATATTAAAAATGTAAATGGATGTCAAAATTATTTTAACTGCAACAAAATGAACATGTAGGTGTAAATATTAACATTAAAGCCTGGCAGAAACAATTTAGGAGTGCCTATTCCTAAATTTGAGCTCATAACATAAGACCTCTAAGAATTTAGGTGTTTTCTGATACATGACTACATTTTCAGCTGTTTTGAGAGCAGGATATATTGATCATTGATATAGAGCTTGCCTGAAATGTAGATTGGTGGCAGCAGATTGCTCCCTTCTCTATCCTTCTGTCTCTCTCACCACCTCTCTCTCTCTCTCTCTCTCTCTCTCTCTCTCTCTCTCTCTCTCTCTCTCTCTCTCTCTCTCTCTCTCTCTCTGCTCTGTTGTCAACCAAATGTTGCAATAACCATATGTAACCATAATAACCATACTTTATAATGTGTTGAGATGATGTTAAACATTCCATTCTTTTCTCAGCTGTTTTAAGGAACTAATTATCTTCTGTGTTTTCCTCAACAAAAATTGCACACTGTTTTATTTTCCAGTGGTTGATGTGAGGACACAGCAGGAGGAATCTCTTGTCCTCATCGAGGAACTGCTGAGTCTGCTAAACACCTGCAACCCAGTGTTAAATTGTAATGAATATACCCTGGTAATGGAAATTTATTTATTTTCCAGTGATTGACACGAGGACACAGCAGGAGGAATCTCTTGCACTCATCAAAGAACTGCTGAGTCTGCTGAATAACTGTAACCCAGACGGTGAGGCTCTGGACATAGTCATAATGACCATCACGCAGTGGTTGCAGGACTCCCCGCAGAGCATCCTACTCACGCCCTGCATCAAGGCCGCCTCGCGCTGCCTCGCATCGCTCAAACAGATGGTGCAGATCATGGAAGCCTGTATCGAAGTCTTCTTCACTGCTGGTAGACTGTCTTGATCACTCAGTTAGATTATATTGTTAATGCTGGTTGGCAGTTTAATTTAGTCACTTAAAGGTAGGGTCAACTCAAACAAGAGCCTTATGTGTTGGAAAGATGCATACCCGGACCACTAACACATACTGACACTTTAACAAATGAAAAACGTGTAATTTTAGAGTTAATAAAAAAAACATGATTATTCCTGCTAACTGGGGGCAGCTATTTTGTTTTGTTTTTGTGATGTCCGGTGGTATAGCTTGGGGCAAAGTGACGTCAGCTCCATCCATCTCCTATACACAGTGTAAACAAATGCTCTAATTTACGACAAGGCACTTCGCTTTCATCAACCTGACTTGTAAAACAACATAAATGACTTGATTGTATAATAAACTATTTAACTAAATATATTTCAATTTGCATCAATAGAACGAAATGAAGTTATAGTATTTTTCTTTTTTAAAAAATCCAAAGGAAAAATGCATATTATTAGGCCTATTGGTAGGGTACGTTAGAGCAAAAACGACCACTCAAGATACCTAAGTGATACTTTTCTTTTCTTTGGGACGACGTAAATGGTCAGTTTTGTGACTTTAGATGGGGAAAGTCTACTTAAGCAGGTTTTACAGAATTACTTACAGTAATAACGCAGGGTGGCTGGTAATGTCCATTACGAATAGAGGGGTATCAGTGCGGTTATAACACAATACCCTGTGATCTTAATAAAAGAGGCACATCTTTTTAGTGTGTCTAGACACAGTGTCTGGGAACTGTCTAAATATACACCTGCCAATCAGGAACCACAGGTACAGGCCACGGAAAGAAAAGACTAAATAACCAAGAAAACACTCTGATTATTATTTCAGTACATGAGTTAATTTATGTACAAAACATAATACAGTTATTTCAACACTTCAACAATGGTGATTTATTTTGTATTGAAAAATAATATATAATTGTTACTGTCTTACTGGGATGGCTATTAATACAGAACATTGCGATGTATCCGCAAAAATCAGGTATGTTTTGTTTCTTCATTTCAAAGACTAATTCCTGACATGACACATTAGGTATTACATAACCACCAGCTCGCCAGAGGGCATATTCACTAGGATGGTACAAAATGGCTGTGCCCATTATATATAATAGCCGTCACATTTAACCATTTTATTAATTAACTATAAGATTATACTTGTTGATATTAAGCAATAATGTGCATTATATACCCTGGGCCTCCCCTAGATCCGCCTCTGGTTATTGCTGGTAACTTGTTTTGCTCACTCCAAATAGTACAGACCATGGAAGCCTACAGGCATAGTGAAGTATTCCTTACTGCTAGTAGACTGTCTGGCTCGCTCAGTTAAAATTAATGTAGTTATTTATCACTGACAAATGTAAGAATTGTTAAATATGACATTTGAAATTCCGACATTGCAAATTTTAAGATTCATGTATTACATTATTTAGAAATGGACTCTGTACATGGAGCTGAGTGGGGTCTGATTCTGGAAGTGATCCAGATGCCCGAACTGAATGTGGAGGAGTGCATAAAGGAGGCGGTGGTCGAAGGGTCCTACCTGCTCCTACATGCCCACGTGCTTCAGCAACTTGCCTTGTGCCAGAACTATGAAGACGAGGCCAAGATCACCAACAGCCTCATAGAGTGGTCCACTGAGGCAAAGCCAGAGTAAGAAGCGTTTCTTGTCATACGCAACCTGACCTCTGAACCTGTGGCACTTTCTCTGTAGTTTCATGGACTGGCCCAAACTTTCCAACAGCCAATCACAGGGCTATAATGTGACATACAATGTAGGCATCCTGTTATGGTTAAGTATTCATGAAAAGAGAACATGATCCAAGTTTTCTACATTCTGAATGTTTTTATGCTTGTATTGTTATATACAGTGAAACCTCTCAAGACCAGACCCTCTGTAAACCGGAATACCCTCAAAACCAGACGTTTTATCAGAGTCCCTCTTTAAGAACCAGTACCTAATTGAACTTCTCTAAACCGGATCCCTATTAATACCAAACATTTTTATTTGTCCCAAGTGTGTCCGTTTATAGGAGTTTTACTGTAGTATGCAGGATTTTTCTAAAGAAGTGGTGAAAACTTTAGGGTATATTAATTAAAATGTATGCAGGGTTTCCGATTGCACCAAAGCTAAGACTATAAATTCTGTGCCCAAAATACCTAAAATAAACGTGCCCAAATTAAGTACAGACATGCTGATATGTCAAAACATTTCGCCTCAGAAACATTGAACTAATATGCTTAAGCTAGATTATAATATTGACAGTCCTTAATAACATTAATTTGCTGAAAGTGGCCATGCTGTACTCGGACAAAAAGCATGTTGTGTCTAAAGATCTAAAGATCTAAAGCCCTGATATGCACATGTGTATGACATGACATTTGTTCTGAAAAACACAGCTGACAAAGATATTACATGTATTATGCCCTAACTTAAAAACAATAATGTATATTAAATTGTTACATACTGAATTTATTTTTACTTTGGTTCTAAATGTTCATGTAGCGAAAGAAGTAGATTCAAGACATTTAGTTGTGTGAATTCTTGTTGCGAGACGTAGCCCAGTGGTAAAGCGCTCACTTGATGCGCGGTCAGTTTGGGATCGATCCCCATCAGTGGGCCCATGGAGCTATTTCTCGCTCCAGCCAGTGCACCACGACTGGTGTAACAAAGGCCGTGGTATGTGCTATCCTGTCTGGGATGGTGCATATAAAAGATCCCTTGCTGCTAATCGAAAACAGTAGCCCATGAAGTGGCGACAGCGGGTTTCCTTTCTTAATATCTATGTGGTCCTTAACCATATGTCCGATGCCATATAACCATAAATAAAATGTGTTGAGTGCATCATTAAATAAAACATTTCCTTATTTCCTTATTTCCTCTTGTTATGTGTTGTTTTCAGTTCGGAGAATGAAGGGAAGCTTCTGTTGTGGTGGCACCAGTTCCTGCACCTGTTGTTAAAACAGCTTCGTGAGAACGGCTCCAAGTTCATCTTCACCAAACAGCTGAATCACTTCGTAACAGTGCTGCACAGTCTCGGCGAGGACCGGGCATCCTCCGGGCTTCTTGGAGCCATCGGATTCGGGAAAAAGTCACAGCTTTCCTGCAGGTTTGTATGGTGTACACTTATACAGTCAATAATGACACTATATTACATCTGGGCGGGACGTAGCCCAGTGGTAAAGCACTTGCTTGATGTGCGGTCGGTTTCGGATAGATCCCCATCGGTGGGCCCATTGGGCTATTTCTCGCTCCAGCCAGTGCACCAAAGTAAAGTAAAGTTTTGTTTTATTTAATGACACCACTAGAGTACATTGATTTTTTTATCTTATCATCGGCTATTGGACGTCAAACATATGGTCATTCAGACACTGTTTTTTAGAGGAAACCCGCTACTCTTTCACGACAGGCAGCAAGGGATCTTTTATTTGCGCTTCCCACAGGCAGGATAGCACAAACCATGGCCTTTGTTGAACCAGTTATGGATCTCTGGTCGGTGCAAGTGGTTTACACCTACCCATTGAGCCTTGCGGAGCACTCACTCAGGGTTTGGAGTCGGTATCTGGATTAAAAATCCCATGCCTCGACTGGGATCCGAACCCAGTACCTACCAGCCTGTAGACCGATGGCCTAACTACGACGCCACCGAGGCCGGTAGCCAGTGCACCACAACTGCTACATCAAAGGCCATGGTATGTGCTATCCTGTCTATGGGATGGTGCATATAAAAGATCCCTTGCTGCTAATCAAAAAGAGTAGCCATGAAGTGGCGACAGCGAGTTTCCTCCCTCAATATCTGTGGTCCTTTACCATACACAATGTATGTCCGATACCATATAACCGTAAATAAAATGTGTTGAGTGCGTCGTTAAATAAAATATTTCCTTCCTTCTATACTACATAGTAAACATGCATGTATTTTTTGTACAGGTTGAAAGTGGAATATAATGTTAAGAACGTGTCATATTGTTATAGTTTGTTTGGGTGGGGTTTTAAGGCAGGAGGAGGAGGAGGTTGTAAGCAAATTTGAAATATCCTAAATGGTTTATTGTATTATTTTGTTAAGAGGACAATGATATTCTTTAATATGTACAGGTTTCTGTAAAAACAATTGTTCATTAATTAGAAAAAGGTTCTAATCATAAATTGATGTCATTAAATAGGAGACTTAATTTAATAAATAATTTTTGTATTTATTTTATTTCTCATTTCTTATATGTTGTAATCAAATTAATTTCATTAACAGAAAAAATAATTTTATTACTTAATTTTCTTTAGATATCTTTTTCATTCATTAATTAGAGAAAGGTTCTAATTCAATAATTCAATTAATTTCATAACAATAATTTTATTACTTAAGTTTTTTTAGATTTTTTTTTCAATTAATTAGAGAAAATGTTCCAATTTAATTAATTTCATAACTGTTAAAATACTTTTGTTACATAACTTTCGTTAGATTTTTTTTTCTTTCATCAATTAGAGAAAAGGTTCTAATCCAATTAATTTCATGACAATAACTATTAATTTTCATTAGATTATTTTTTTCTTTCATTAATTAGAGAAAAGGTTTTAATCAAATTAATTTCGTAACAATAACTGTATGTCTCGATTCTCTTTAGATTCCGTATAATATGCCGTACCCTTGCTGCCTTTCTGGCCAGCCACATGTCGAACGAGACTGACCTGTGTCTACAACCACAACAACGTGCAGCCATCACTACACTGAGCAAACAGACGATGGCGGGTCTGCTGTCCCTCAAGTCGAACAAACAGTACAGCGAGTACAAGGATCAGATCGACATGGTCTGCGTGTTCGTACAGGATCCCATGATGCATCTGCACGATTCACTTGCCTTGGTGGAACAGCTCGTGAATGCCTTTTTCCCGGACAAGTATTATCTCAAGGTCGTCCAGTGGAGATGATCAGCTTGGTATGGAATGTGATGGTGTCTTGTTTAGAGACCTGCATGAAGATGGTTTAAAAGAGACTAACTACCTGGGCTTTTATCAACATTCTGCATTGTGGTGATGTTGAAGTGTTTAGTTGGTATTTCAGGGTTGTTTTACTGGTCAGGAAATGTCAAAGTCAACTCTGTAAAAATAAACAGTGAAACCCCTCTAAACCAGACACCTGTGGGACCAAGTAAAATATGTGGTTTATAAAGGGTATCTGGTTTTGAGGGGTTTTACTGTGGTTGTTTCTGGAAGAAACATGCATGAAATAAGAGTTATGCAGAGCTATATAATTAGGGGGGGATGCTTTCTTCTCGTATTTTTGTGACTTATTTAAACCATAAACTTATTTTTTTCTGAAAACCATAACTTTGGCCCGATTGTTAGGACTTGATGTGTATGGTTTTTTTTATATATATATATATATATATATATATATATATATACTAGGGGTTTTGTTTTGCATACAGTTTATGCCCACTTACATTTATATAAATAGTAAATAATGTATTGAACATTGCCAGTATATGTGTTTCTGTGAAACAGATCTTTCAAGGTTGTTTAAGGTTTAAAAATCAAGCCTGTGGGAACAATATCTGAAGTGGGGAGCACAATATCTAGTGGTGGGGCATTTTTATCTTTATTTATATAGAGTAGAACAAAAACAAAGTACATTTTCATCGTCAAGTTCGGGGGGGGGGGGGGGGGGGACAGCTTGGGTTCCTACAGGCCTGGTAATAAATTAAACCTCTATCAATATGATCCCAGTATTGGTTTTGTCAAGTTGGGTTAATAAAGATTTTTTGTTGTTGTTAAAGTTTGGTTAAATTAGTTCAGAACAGAATACTCATAAAACTGACTTTCTCAGCAGTGGTTTAAATATGAGACACTTGAACTCAAATAAACTTGGTTTACAATGAACAATCGATTTTGTCAGAATCATCATAAATCATCCATTGTGTGTTTTTGTTGTTTCTGAATTGATGAATTGTTATGCATATCCAAAAAAAGAAGTAGTTACTGTAGTGTATACATCATTAAACTTTATATTTAACCAAGTGTAATCCTAGTATATGCAGGCTGGTTTAAAGGCATACTGTCACGGATTTAAGGAATTTGTTTCTCTAAAAATGGATAATAAATAAAAATTACATTAATTGTTGGAAACCAAATCTAGCTATCACATCACCTTAACTGAACCATGATGGAGTGAAATCCATGTCATCCCTCTCGGCAATTTTAGTTTTTGAATTATGGACAAATTGCCATAATTCAATTATTTTTACAAAATGTCATTAATAAATGGAGTATGGTGGTTATGAAGATGGTTGAATAAAGTACATTTAGGGATAAATCAAATTATTTTTGTTCAGGTAATACTTTGTTAGACCATTAAATAGGTCAGTAGTCTGTGACAATATGCCTTTAACACCAATTATAATTATAGCATTTTTTTAACAATTGTGCTGAATTTACAAACTTCAACCATGTTTTTCATAAAGACAGGTATTTGAGAATTGTAAATAAATATAGTTAGACGCATGTAAGAGAAAAACAGGCTTTGTAAATTTGGCCCGTTATCTTTAAGCTTTAACTCTCTCTGGAGATGTGAGCCTTCTACAAAACCAAGAAACATTTGGTCAGTTTCAGTTGTTACACTGCGAAGTTGGTTTAAATGATATTTATTGTTATAAGCAGTGATATTGGAATGGTCAACAGCGAAAAGTTGAAAGTTAAAGTTGATGTAGAGTTTCTACTTGTAAATATTTTCTGTGGTCTGATTAAAGATTTTTGTATTCAAAGGCCATACATATTTATTAATTTTCTTAAACGTGGCTGTATAATTGTTGTAAATATATGAGATTGTGTTTGTGTTCAAATGTAATAAATATGTTAATTATAATGGCTTTGTGTGAAGTTATTTTATTTGTTGCTTGTTGATCTGTATATAGATGTGATGTATGTGATAGAAAACATATGAGTACAACTGTAGTGTTGGTGGCAGCCATTGCAATGACAAGTACATGTACATGAACTTATTGTAGTCTGTGTCATAGCATCACATATTGTAATACGCATCATGCATTATTCTAACCACTAAGATCAATCCCCCTAGTTTGGCCCATTAGGCGATTTCTCACTCTAGCCAGTGCACCACAACTGGCATATCAAAGGCCATTATATGTGTTATCCTGTCTGTGGGATGGTGTTTATAAAAGATATCTTGCTACTACTGGAAAAATGTAGTGAGTTCCCTGTCTAAGACTATATGTCAGAATTACCAAATGTTTGACATCCAATAGCTGATGATTAATACATCAATGTGCTCTACTGGTGTTGTTAAACAAAAAAACTTAACTTGTAACTTTAACCATGGAACAAGATGTAACTCAGTGGTAGTGTTATCCAAGGTTGATGGATAGCATCAAATCAACATCGATGGACTTGGGTGGGGCAGTGGCGTAGCTTGGGTTGCCAGCGCCCAGGGCAAGGCAAGTATTGCGCCCCCTAACCAGTGGACCGTTAGCACTCCCCGAGTCCCTTCCACCAGTCCAGAATTTTGCACCCAGGGCAACCGCCCCGGTGCCCTGCCCACGCTACGCCACTGGGGGGGGGGGGGGGGTCCTGTCCCACATGTGGTACATACATGTATAAGGCCATGGTATGTACCATTATTCCTATGTGAAAGTGTATATAAAAGATGCTTGCTACTTTGTTAGAAGAAACCCATGTGGTGGTGGTGGTGAGTTTCCTCTGTATTTAGACCAAATGTTGAAATAATCACCACACTAAATGGTAATGGTATAAAATGTGTCATCAAAACCATTTTATTTATGTCGACATAATCACAAGAAACATGGTTTACAATTCCTGTAACTTGCGTTCTTAGCTCTGCTACATGTACGTTGTTCATCGGTAGAGCTTTTGTAATTCCGATTATTCCATAGTGCATCCATCAGTTTTTCTTTGAAGTCCGTCTTTCTCCTAGAGTTTTCAAGGGATTGTTGCGAAATTGGTACAATGATATTGTGAAGCAATGTCTTAAAACTAATAGATATTTCTGAAATTTTGAATTTTTATTCATTATTATTATTATTATTATTATTATTATTATTATATAATATAATTATTATTATTATTTTAATCTAATTTCAAAATTTGCAAGTTTATCATTTCCTAGATTTTTTATAAGATTTTTGAAATTTGGTACCATAATTCTCTGGGGCATTCTCCACAAACTAATAGATTTTTTAAATTTCGTTTAAATTATAATTATTTAAATAGAAATTTAACATTAAAAATCTAAACGTTTTGTGGAGTTTTGGTTGGATAGTTCTGAAACTGCAGGGTAAGTTTACAGAGTAATGGAAATATATTTTGCGATTTTTATTAATTAAATTTTTTTTTTTTTTTATTATATTGCAAATTTGAAAATATTTTCAAACCGTTTTGGTCAAATAGTTCTAAACCTTGGTACTGTGATTTTCTTGTGCAGTATCCACCAACTAATAGTGAGATATTTTGATTGTTTAGAATTTTTTAAAGTTTGAAAATTTAATTCGAAAATTTAACATTGAATTATCGTCTAGCAGTGACAAAATTGAAAATTAAATAGCGGAGTTCTCTGCGGATAGTCCTCTTGTTCTATCATTTGAGATAAGCTATTTTATCAGACATCACCTAAAGTAGAGGTGTTGCGCCTTTCACGGTGGTAGCAAGAAGAAGAAGGAAATGTTTTATTTAACAACGCACTCAACATATTTTATATACGGTTATATGGCGTCAGACATATGGTTAAGGAACACACAGATATTGAGAGAGGAAACTCGCTGTCACCACTTCATGGGCTACTCTTTTGTATTAGCAGCAAGGGATCTTTTATATGCACCATCCCACAGACAGGGTAAGACATACCATGGCCTTTGATATACTAGTCGTGGTGCACTGACTGGAACGAGAAATGGCCCAATGGGCCCACATTCAGACTGACCGCACATCGAGCGAGCGCTTTACCTCTGGGTTACGTCCAGTAGTTGATGTTTTATTAATCTATGTGCTCTAGTGGTAAATATGTTGATTGAAACGTTTATTCACATATATTACTTAACCGAAGTTTGTCGTCTGTGGGATTTGATTTGTTGGTATACCCACTTCTGGCACTCCAGAGCCCGTGCTTATAAAACGTCCAGACTCAATCTCACAATGACGTCAAACACATGCAATTTGTATGGCGTTGCCATGACGTTACTGTCTCAGGCACTACTGGAGTCTCGAGTCCAGACTCCAAACGTTTTATAAGCACCAGGCCTAACCAACTTTCAAAATAATCGTATGTTAGACATAATGTAGATTTTTCTTTCCATTCCATTGCCTTCCATATATTTTTCACTGCAGTTTCGAGCTAGCACTATAACATCTAATACACAAACACATATTTGTTAGGTTGGATCAATTGTTGTGGGATTTTCCATAACAGCAAATTAATCTATACTTAAAGCAAGTCATTCGTGTCCAATTAAGGTGAAACCGGGAACTACATAGCAAAATACCGGTCACGACTGGACAAATTCCTTTTGCTTTAACATTAGGTAGCCTCACGACGCCAGTTGTAAACAGAAGCGTTCGATATTTGGGAATATTAGAAAAGTCAAAGCGGATGCAGAACTGATTTCTTCCATGATACGGTTACCACAACTTGTAAACTAATTTCTGATAGGTCTGTCGTTATGTTCTTAGAACATCGCCTGATTTCAAATGAAAGATTACAGTTTGGAACCACATGGAATCAGTTTTATTTGTGCTGACATCAGTTCATCAACTCTGTAAATTCTGATTTGTGGTTGTTAAAAACATTATTCCGTACTTGGTAGTATATAACATACATAAGGTATATGCATTTAGAGAACTAAACTTAACATTTATTGAAGAAAAAAAACCCCACACAAGCAAACAACAATCAACTATTGTACTTTATCAAATTATTTAAAACTTTAGACTGACGATCATTGCTTTATTTGATTAAACTAAAACCACAACGTGTATGCTGACGGTTTTCCAACAAGTATATATTATATTGGCTTTTCGTTTCCAGGACAAAGTGATTTTATTCTGTTCATTTATGTATCCGCCTTCTAGAATTATCTACACTTTGAAAGTCTAGCCTTGGATATCTATTGTCTACCTTCTGTTCATTGATATCATAGTGTTTTATAACACACATCTGAAGTGATGAAGGCTCTCATCTTGGTTCTGTTCGCTGCCTCAGTTCTACAGTGTTTGTGTGGACTGGACATCAGCTTACGTCATGGGTACTGGAAACAGATGCACGATTTGAACGACATAAATATGGAGAATCCTCTCCATCAGTATTCTGGCATCACTTCGAAGATGGACTGTTCGCGACTGTGTTTGAACCACGCGTCTTGCTTGGCATACAGTTTGAGGCAACAGTCGGCCGTTTGCAGAGTCTACTCGCAGTATACCTGGGGTGGATTAACTTGGATCGGCTACCAAACCTACTGGAAGATGTATGGTTAGTATAAAAAGATGAATACTGATTACAGGGTCGTTGCCGGTGATCTCTTGCACCTGCCATTGCAGACGGTCCCCTCTTCACCCATCCCACCCTTTCCTGTCCTGGACGGAGGAGCCGGTTGAGGCCGACACCTGCGCCCAGGACAGGCGTGCGCTACAACAGCTTGCTCTGAATGTGCACGTTAAATTATCTGACCTACAGGGTCATTTCTAGTAAGGGAGCAGGGAAGGCAGTTGTCCTGTCCCACAATTTGTTTTAAAGAAAAAGTGTTCCTTTTGTTTAAAATTTATTTTTGTTTGGACGAAATGTCATGGATTTTTGTTTTCTGTATCCACCCTAGTCATTTTAGACTATGTACCAGGAACGTGTTCAAGAAAGAATGTATGCAGGTGGGTCTACAGTGTGGCGAGCGAACTTTATGGGTGGTTAAGTCGTTCTCCCTCCCCCTCCCCCCAAAAAAATAAAAAAAATAAAAAAATAAAAATAAAAATATATATATTGAAAAAATAAAATAAAAAGTTGCTTGAACAGAGGAACATGAATTAAATGTTGACTTTCTATGTTTGAGATGATCAAAAGAACTGCATGCCATAATAATCATTTGCATAAGAGCCAGACAAGTCTGGTGTATGATATCTGTTATACTCATCGCAAACAATCAGACGATTGATCTGTGGTGAGTCGGTGACCTTTCCCTGAGGGAGCACTACCCACCTCTAACTGTGAAGATAAAAGATTGCCCTCAGTTAAACATAAAATTAATATATAGATGTCCCCCACTCCAATAACGTCACTGTAATCTTCGGACGCTTACGTGCTGTTAAGTTCGGTGATTTGTATTTTACATTTCTTCTTGTGTCTTTTCTTTCTTTCTTTCTTTCTTTTTTAAAGTAATGATGGTCTTATATTTTTTAATCGTCATCTTTGTATTTTGCTTATGAAAAACGTCAATCTAGATTCAAGACTTTAGAACAAAGCTTTGTGTCGTGTGTGTATGTGTGTGTGTGTGTGTGTGTGTGTGTGTGTGTATATATATATATATATGTGTATGTGTGTGTATATATGTGTGTATGTATGTGTGTGTGTATGTGTGTGTATATATATGTGTGTATGTGTGTGTATGTGTATGTGTGTGTGTGTGTGCGTGTGTGCATGTGTGTCTGTGTGTATCTGTGTGTGTACGTGTGTGTGTTCATGTGTGTGTGTATGTGTGTGTGTGTGTGTGTGTGTATATATATATATGTGTATGTGTGTGTATATATGTGTGTATGTATGTGTGTGTGTGTGTGTGTATATATATATATATGTGTATGTGTGTGTGTATGTGTATGTGTGTGTGTGTGTGCGTGTGTGCATGTGTGTCTGTGTGTATCTGTGTGTGTATGTGTGTGTTCATGTGTGTGTATGTGTGTGTGTGTGTCGTGTGTGTGTGTCGTGTGTGTGTGTGTGTGTGTGTGTGTGTGTGTGTGTGTGTGTGCATACAGGACCACGGCTCGTGCGTAAAGTACATGTATTTTAAAGTCCTTAAGGACTTTAGAAATCGTCAGACTTTTGACTACATGTTATTTGTATGGACAAGGCTTTATTAACGCTTTAATGTTTTATAAGCACAGAACGAATGAATGAATGATGAATGAGTGAATGAGTGAATGCATGAATGAATGAATGAATGATTCCTGAATGAATGAATGCGTGAATGAATGAATAAATGGAAGAATGAATGAAAGAATGTTTGAAAGAATGCCTGAATGAATGGAAGAATGACTGAATGAATGAAAATGAATGACTGAATGAATGAATATGAATGGAAGAATGAATGAATATGAATGGAAGAATGAATGAATATGAATGGAAGAATGAATGATTATGAATAAAAGAATGAAAAAAACGAATGTATGCATGACATGCTAACAAAAGAAAATCGGTTATTGGGTGTCAGACAAAGGTATGTGAACGAACGAAAGTTGATAATAATAATAATAATAATAATAATAATAATAATAATAAGAATACATATTTTCAGACCACTGCTCTAATAACTACACTCTGATCGAGACAGCCGGGGTATGTGTGAGGCTCTATGACTCTCCACAGTCGTGGGCCCTGGCAGAGCAGACGTGTATACAAGATGGCGGTCATCTCTTTATAATCGACAGTCAGCTCCGCCGCGACGTTCTGAGAGCATTCATCCAAGTTAATGGTAAACTTAATTTTCAAAATAGTTGTCGAGGGATAACGTTAATGTATTTTCTAAAAATGAATTGTTATTTGAAAAGTTCTTCGAAAGATAAAGCACGTTATTTATTCATGGGAAAAGCCGTAACATTTATCTTGTTAAATCATCCTTTGTCTCTGTCTTGGGTAGATATGCGATTTTGGTTTACAAAATAGTTTTTTGGGTTGTTGTTAGGGTGTGTGTGTTGTTGTTTTTTGTTTGTAGGCGTCGGTGGGCCCATTGGGCTATTTCTCGCTCCAGCCAGTGCACCATGACTAGTATATCAAAGGCCGTGGTATGTGTTATCATGTCTGTGGGATGGTGTATATAAAAGATCCCTTGCTGCTAATCGAAAAGAATAGCCCATGAAGTGGCGACAGCGAGTTTCCTCTCTCAGTATGTGTGTGGTCCTTAACCATATGTCCGACGCCATATAACCGTAAATAAAATGTGTTGAGTGCGTCGTTAAATAAAACATTTCCTTCCTTCCTTCCTTGTTTGTTGGGGTTGTAGTGGATTCTGTTCAGTGGCGTTTGTTCTCGAGGATAGTGAATGGTTTAGTTAGGACTACAGCTACCACTAATATACTAAAAGGCAAAAGTTATTGTGACACCCAAAAGACGAAGATAATCGATGATGCGTTTTTACTGCCGTGTATGAAACGTTATAATATGGAAAGAGATATGTAAGGTATGGAAACGAGCAATGGTCCATGAAAGGGCGCACCTGCCATATGCAAATGAGCCACATCACTAGAGGGGGTCCAGAACGAAGTTCACACAGTCAGTAGCGAGTGTGTCCATCTTGAGCATTCATACAGGTCTGACATCGTCGTCTCATTGAGACTACTAAACGCTGGAGAAAGTTCCTGGGAATGCCTGTTTCGCAAATGCGTGGTTAGGATCCATGTGTCTTGGTGAGGGGTTGTCACGGGTGGTCGGCCGCTACGGGGACGGTCCCTGACCTGGTTGTTTTGTTGATATCGTTGCCATGAGTGCCATATGTTTTTTCTGTGGACATTGAATTGACGTACGACGTCACGCTGCGAGGTCCTAGATTCAAGCATCCTTATGACTCGCCATCTGTCATTTTCACCGAGGCATGGCATGACGAAATTGCATCAAACAGTTTACTAATGATGTTTTTCTGACTTCTGAAGGCTGCACAGAGTGGCAATGATTTGCGACTGAATGTCTGACTTTTTATGGTGAACACTGGACAGGATTTCTCCCAAATATTCCACGTTTCTTGCACAAAGCATGTAATCGCTGCAACGACTGCTTGGTTGCATTTCTTCGAGCACATTTTCTCTGCTTTACATCCATGAATCCATTCACAAATTTATTACTCCAAACAATCCATGTCACAATAACTTTTGCCTTTTAGTATATTAGCCTCCACGAGTCCAACACATTGGACTCGAGAGAGTATTCGAGGGTCAAACTCGACCCGGACCCTAGTTCCCGACACTATATGATAATGAGACTAAGGAATAAAATAAAATGAGCATCATGAACATGGAAGGAAATGGTTTTTTTATTTAACGACACACTCAATACATTTTATTTAGAGTTATATGGCGTCAAACATATGGTTAAGGACCACACAGATATAGAGAGGAAACCCGCTGTCGCCACTTCATGGGCTACTCTTTTCGATTAGCAGCAAGGGATCTTTTATATGCACTATCCCACAGACAGGATAACGCATACCACGGCCTTTGATATATCAGTCGTGGTGCACTGGCTGGAGCGAGAAATAGCCCAACGAGCCCACCGACGGCGATCGACCCCAGACCGACCGCGTATCAAGCGAACGCTTTACCACTGGGCTACGTCCCGCCCCATGAACGTGGATGCCAAATCATGTCATTGTATTGCATTCCACACATTCTCATAACCCTGTAATGTAATTGGCTGCAAGCATATGGGAAAATGACGTATAAAAATGTCGTTGTTTTTTAAATACATGAGAGTGCTCTTCCTTGTTCGGACTCGACTCTTTTCTTGGTGGGGCAGGACGTAGCCCAGTCGGTCTGGGATCGATCCCCATCAGTGGACCCATTGGGCTATTTCTCGCTCCAGCCAGTGCACCACGAATGGTACATCAAAGACCGTGGTATGTGCTATCCTGTCTATGGGATGTTACATATAAAAGATCCCTTGCTGTTAATCGAAAAGAGTAGCCCATGAAGTGGCGACAGCGGGTTTCCTCTCTCAGTATCTGTGTGGTCCCTAACCATATATGCCCGATGCCATATAACCGTAAATAAAATGTTTTGAGTGCGTCGTTAAATAAACCATTTCCTTTATTTGCTAAACTTGGCCAGTCCATCATTTTGTTAAGTATCGTGATTTTCATCAGTGCTAAACTGTTTTCTTCTTCTTATTTTTTTTTTTTTTTTTTTTTTTTAGGAAATCTGACCAACCAGTACTATATAGGCAGCAAGAAGAATGGTTTAACGTACGCTTGGATCAATGGAGTCCAAGTGGACAGTTTCTGGCACGTGAATGCCCAGCAGTCTGCAGACTATGTACTTTGCCAGGATTACTTGGGTTCCCTCCATCTTGTTGACTCGAGCGGCACGTCGGCAGAGAGTTTTGTGTGTGAACTACCAATTTTAAATCTGTAGTGTCCGGGCATTGGTCATCGCCTGTGGTACTGAAGCAGACCGCACACAGAAAGCCGGTGTTTTAATATCTGTCGAACTGTCTGATTTTAACCGTGTAGTTACCACAAACCGTGCCATTTATACATGTGGAAACATTACACTTGATAACTGGAAAATAGTTGTGTTTTTTGTTTTCATTTTTTTGTAAAAGCGTTCGCGTACCTTGTACCACGCCCTTGCCCTCCCCAAAAATCGCACACATGGTAAACGGCCCTGACGAGACTCGCTTAAGACCAAGGCCCAATTTCGCAAAACATCGTAAGTCTATAGTTTTGCACGTAAACGTAAATCTACGACTAAACCACAATTCTTATTACTATTATAGTAGGACAACAAATATAGTTAGAAATACACATATTTCATTTTCTTTTGTTCTTAAAATGCTCCAATTTTCCTTAATGAAGTAATTTTCTTCGTGAAATAGGTGTCACACAATTGTAAATGTATGCCCGGTATAACTGCTATGTCGCAGACGTAAACTTATGATCGATGTTTTGTGAAATTTCCCCCTGTCCGGTCCTAATTTCCGTCGTGTGTGGACTTTCCTGTCGTTGACGCATCTTGGGTGATTAAGACCACAGGTACCAATACACGTACGGGATGGTGGTGGGGTGCGTGTGTGTGTGTGTGTGTGGGGGGGGGGGGTCAAATCTTCGCATTCGGGCAAAGATGATGTATGCAGTCGTTCAGACAAAATGAGCTGGCCTTAAACCTTTTACACTGGGTCATGTATTTTCATCATTCTACTCACACTATCAGCTGTCATCCATGTACAAAGAAAGAAAGAAATGTTTTATTTAACAACACACTCAGCACATTGTATTTACGGTTACATGGCGTCGGACATATGGTTAAGGACCACACAGATATTGAAAGAGGAAACCCGTTGTCTCCACTTCATGGGATACTCTTTTCGTTAGCAGCAAGGGATCTTTTATATGCACCATCCCACACAGGACAGTACATACCACGGCCTTTGTTACATCAGTTGTGGAACACTGGCTGGAACGAGAAATAGCCCAATGGGCGAATCGACAGGGATCGATCCCAGACAGACCGCGCATCGAGTGAGCGCTTTACCACTGGGCTAGTTCCGCCCCTCCATGTACAAATGCATAGTGATACGTTTGGAACCCTGTATAGCTATTTGGTAGTAATACAAAAAGGGGACCCGTACTCCTACTCAGGTTCCGCCAAAGAACAACTCCCGGGATTGTTTTATGGGAGTACCTGTGCTCTAAGCAATCTCAAACATTCTCCAGAACAAGTGTTGCTCAAATATTTTGTGAGTCTCGTGGTTCAAATCCCGTCGAAGCTGGCTCACACATTCATTCGTCTTTCTCATCTAGCACCCTTCTGCCTACTATTATCATTACCTTAATATAAAAAACAACAACTTTCCAATTTCTCCCACGATTTCAATCTGTTTCGACCCTTTTTGTCAGTTTCATCCAATTCTTGTCTTCTCAGCTGTCCACAGCATCGCCTACCTGTCTCAACTTCCTCCACGGGTGCAGTCTCTGTGTATTTCTCTACACCCACCTGGCATTTTCGTTCCTACTGAATACTCTCCTAAGTGGTCAGACTAAGCCCACAGCTAAAAGCTGATGCGTATGTATGTGTGTGTATGTATGTATATGTATATGTATATATGTGTGTGTGTGTGTGTGTGTGTGTGTATGTTTGTGTGTGTGTGGTGTGTGTCTGTGTGCGTATGTATGTGTTTGTGTTTATGTGTGTGTGTGTGTATGTATGCGTGCGTGTGTGTGTTTATGTCTGTGTGTATGTGTGTGTTTGTTTATGTATATGCGTGTATGTTTGTGTGTATGTATGTGTGTGCGTCTGTGTGTAGATATATGTGCGTGTAGATATAGATATGTGTTTGTGTCTGTGTGTGCGTGCGTGCGTGCGTGCGTGCGTGCGTGTGTGTGTGTGTTTGTGTGTATGTGTCGGGTTTGGCGAAGGACTTACGTATGAATATTAACGCATGGGCACAGGAGATAAAAAATCCTTTTTAGCCTCACACATTTTCTCATACCGTTCCTGGGACTCGAACCTATCGCACCGAATCGCCCGCTGCACGTGTGTGTCTATGTTTGACATCCAATAGCCGATGATTAATTAATCAATGTACATGTGCTCTAGTGGTATCATTAAATAAAACAAACTAACTTTTATTTGGCAGTAATGCTAATATGAATAAACGTTATCTAGATTCTGGCATTTTTCTTTAATTCGGGAAAAAATCAGCCTACCACCCTATAAAAATGGGAGTGCGTACGTCTATGTGTCTGAACTATAGAGATAGCGTATTTTAACAAAGTATGTGTGCCTTTTAACACATATTTAGGGTTAATAATAATTTAATATGGGTGTCATCTTGATCTTGTGACCCATAAATGGCATTTCTTACATACCCGTTGGTGAGAACATCATTCGTTATCTTTTTATAACACACTCCTGTTTACACATGTACGTATGTTAACAATTTCAACACATACGACTGGCTGCTCCTATGTGATGACCAGGTCACCAATGCCTTACATCCAATGGAAAACAGCACGATCGAAATCGATTACACTGTGACGTATAGTTAACCTGACAATCATTTGTCTGTGACGCGTACGTTAGCTACAAGTGCAAAGGCTGTAAATAACTTTTAGTCAAAAAAGATGTTAAAATTTTCTTAAAACCTGCTTTTTGAGGATATGTAAGAAATAGAATAAGACATTCGTATCCGTCAGATACCATTTATCTTACAACTCGTTGTTTAAAACCGTATCAAACTCGCTTTCGCTCATTAGATACATTTTAAAACAACTCGTTGTAAGATAAATGGTACCTAACGGCCACTCATGTATTATTCTCTATACTTCTTAAAATACAGTACATGTAATGTGTGAATAACGATTTCTACATGGCTGTCAGCTTTATTAATGTTTTGGTTTATCAGCAATCTGATTAAAATCAGCTCTACTGGTCTGATTTTAATCAGATTGATTTATCAGAAGTCATTTGTTTTCATACTGGCCTCCTGTCTATTGGTATCGCGCATGACAGATCTACCATGACTAAACCAATTGTTGTGTCATAGCAACCGAAAAGCAGGAATTGGCTTCGGTAATTCGATTCATTAATTGCTTATCTTTTGTGAAAAGAAAAGAAAGAAAAAAAAGAAAAGAGAAAACTTTCAGCTTCACGTTCATGTTTGTCCATATGGTATTTCATAATTTCATATTGTTTAAAACAGTGTTAAGCTAACATGAGAAATATGCTCCAAATGGCATGGCGTTATGATTATATCCAAAAATTAGATTTAACTGTTAATACGAAAAAACTAAAACTGTTGTTTTTGATGTTATTGTAAGAAACGGAGGTAACTTACGATACAAAGTTTGTTTTGATTAACGATACCACTAGAGCACATTGAATTATTAATCATCGGCTATTGGATGTCAAACATTTGGTAATTTTGACATATAGTCTTAGAGAGGAAACCCGCTACACTTGTATGCACCATCCCACAGACAGGATAGCACATACCACGGCCTTTGTTACATCAATCGTGGTTCACTGGCTGGAACGAGAAAAAGCCCAATGGGCCCACCAACGGGGGTCTTCTTCTTTTTCAGCGATCCCGGCCATGTCAGATAGGTAGTCCGGTATTGTGGACGAAGTCCGCCGTCTGCCTTAGCGACGTCGCCGGTCCCCACAGCTTCTCCCTCAGGTCCACTGCTCTGGGCCACGGGGGTCTATCCCCGACCGCGCATCAAGCGAGCGCTTTGCCTCTGGGCTGTGCCGCCCCACCATCAGACGATTAGAGGCAAGCGATTGGTGGCACACTAAGTTGGGAGTATGCCTGATGTGAATTTGCGATTGTCTATCGCAGTTGGCCTCCGACCACAATTAATTTCGCTATATGTTTCTATATATATAGCCTTAGTGGCTATAACATTTTTATTAATATCAGCAGGCCCGTGGATTTTTGTATGTACCGTTGCCTGCCTGGGGGACACATACCCTGAGAAGGACAACCCCTGTTGTCCAGCTCTTTTTCCCAGCATATTGGTTTAAACAAACACACACTCTAAACCAGGTCGGAGTACTCCCATTTTACACAAAAAAAAGCACTACTTTTGCATGGGCCGGAATTACCACAAACAAGTCTTCAATGTCAACAAGTTACACATGTTTACAAACTACACGACCTCCCCTGTCACTTCAGTCAAATAGTTGCCACTTCATAGCTGTCTGCCATGAAATAATCACAGTCAAACAGCAGACTACTTGCGCGGTCAAATTTCCGGATTTTCGACAACCAAATGGGAAGATAACTGTAATCTGAGGCCAGTTGACGCCGACACCATTCCAGCCGAGTACAAACATAAACAAATCTTCTAGTTCGAGGATTATGTTGCTTAACACACTGATAAAACACACTGTGACATCTAACTGACTTTCTGTCCGTTTATTGGTTTTAAAAATTGATACACGTTTCTTATTACATTTTAAATATTAATATTTATTTGGTTGTGCTATATTGATGATCATGAATATTCATAATCAAAGGTTACCAGATAGTGAACTCGATAATATTAGGTTATTGATACGCGTATGACCTTTACTGTTGTGAATGAAATCTACTGAAGTGAAACGTTGGTTATCAAATATTTAAATGAGTAGAATACATGTATATGACACTACACTTTACCAAGTACCCTGAAAAGGACAAATGTACCATATTTTTCCCGACACAGAATACTAGTCACTATAGGAACACACAAACTTTTGTTTTGTTTAACGACACCAAGTTATGTTTATATTGTCACTTCAGTCAAATAGTTGCCATCATAGCTGTCGGCTATTGGAATTGAAACATGTGGTAATTCTGACATATAGTTTTAGAGGAAACCCGCTACCTTTTTCCATTAGCAGCAAGGGATCTTATATATGCACTTTCCCATACAGAACAGCCCATATTACGACTTTTTGGTATGGCAGTCCTGGGGCACTGGTTGGGACAAGAAAACAAACACCAATCAGAGAATGGATCCATCGAAGGGATTTTCGATCCATCAACCGAAGCACCTCCGAATTGCGGATGCAACACTTTACCAAGTGGCCATCCCGACCATCAACATGTCATATATACAGGCCGTCAAGTGAGGTGGTGGGAAACCCGCTATCTTTTTTCATTAGCAGCAAGGGATCTTATTTTTTTTTGAAAAATAGGAATTTTTGTTGCCTGAAAAATAGGGACAAGAAAATAGGAATTTTGCCCACAAAATAGGAAGAAAATAGGAATTTTGTATAAATGTTAATGTCCCAAAATAGAGAATATTGCAGGGGTCAAGTGAGTGAGCCATCTCAAAATACTAAATATGGGAATAGAAAACCATTAAAAAGATAATAATACAGGAAAATAAGACAATGTGTATATCATAGGAATAAAATAGGCACTTATTTTGTTTTAAGATGGCCTCCCAACACCCCTTATAGCCATCCCGATCCACCACTTTTTATTTAGACAATGCAGTGGTTGAATTTGGTTCTTTGGAGTAAGACTTTTAAAAAGCAACACAATGCAGTATTCCTTTTATGCTACTGAATAATACAAGTTACAAGGTCAAATTTTAACTCTGAAATGACAGGGGTGTTGACTGAAAAAAAACAACTACAAGGCATTGCTGACCCAGTGACACCATCAAAAACAGCAGCAATGGCAGAGTGTGTGTGTGTGTATGTGATCAACTGGATAATATGGCTGGATTTAGTAGCTGTGTGCTAACTGAATTGGTAGAAATATGTCAAATAATTATGATACTGCAGGTGTGCACATTTAATAGAATACTTGTTACGGTAAACAAAACACAACCTGCAAATGAGCACCGAAGTCCTACTTCCTTAGACACCATGTACCAGTATATCAGAGGTAAACCCAATAGCTTCAGCTTGACTTCGTACAATTTAAACGTGATGAGAAATGTGGAAAATGTAAGATATTTGCACAAACACCCACCCACCCACCCAATTTAGCAGTTGTTTTGACTGTTCCATGATCATTCTTCAGTATTTTATATAATACAATGAGTAGATAACTGAAATGATAACTGTAATTGTTTTTCATTTTATTTAACCTTGTTTAAAGGAGACCTTAACCTATCACAGCCATCCTCTCTAATGGTTTTATACATTTTAAAACAGTTAATGACCACGTTATAAACTGAAAGTAGGTAACCAGAGGACAATTCAGTTTTATGATCAATTGGTTACATTGTGTAGCAGTTGTATTAATGGTTATGAGAAGTATTGTACTGCATTGGTGATATATATTAGTATCATCCGAGATCGAAGCTGGATGTTTTTAATGGCCTTCTCACTCCCCTAATAGCCACCCTGCCCACCCATAATGAAACATTGAATGATTAGTATGTCCTAATTTGAAAAAGGATCATGGTCAATCACAGATCAGTCCAATTACTGCAATGCGTTTGCTGAAAACTTTAAATAATAGCATACATGTATATACACAATGCAATTACATCAATAGATGTTATACTATCTAGGAAGCAGCATGACATGCAAACCATCACCAGAACCTATACATGTTTAAAACCAGAAATGGTTAGTATGTAGCTCAATGCATAGTTAACCATCACACACGGTAACACAACTATCCACCAGCTAGTAAGCTAAACTGAGCATTTATCAGGCTTCACTGGAGCAACTGCATGCAAGCCAACTCGAAAGCACCATTACCTGCAGATAATGAACTAAAGAAATAATTAGTATGTAGCTCAAAGTCACTAGGCCTAGACTGAAAGGGTTGCTATATCCTTTCAACCTTCTAGTTTTGAGCATTCAACAAGATCAGATATTACCAAAAAACAGAAACATATCCATAAATTCAGAAATTATAAATAAGAGGACTTCATATTGCATTGTGAAAATAAATAACTGGAAGCCTGTAACCATGCATTCCATCTGCATATTCAGATTTCAATGACTGTGCCACAGATATCACAATATGCCTCATAGCAAGTCATCTGGAGCAAATGATGTGATGAGAAAAAATATGGTGTCGCTAAAAAAAAAAAAATGGTCAATAGTGCAAAAAAAGAGGGAAAAAATAGGAATTTTCATTAAAAAAAGGGTTAAATAGGGACTCATTAAAAAAGGAATAAATAGGGAAAAGTAGGATACTTAACGGCCTGTATGTATCAAACAAGGAAAAATTACTTGCAAGTTAGTAATTCCGACTTTTTGTCTTTTAGTTTTCATAATCTTCTATTTATTGTGACCGGCCTCGGTGGCGTCGTGGTAGGCCATCGGTCTACAGGCTGGTAGGTACTGGGTTCGGATCCCAGTCGAGGCATGGGATTTTTAATCCAGATACCGACTCCAAACCCTGAGTGAGTGCTTCGCAAGGCTCAATGGTTAGGTGTAAACCACTTGCACCGACCAGTGATCCATAACTGGTTCAACAAAGGCCATGGTTTGTGCTATCATGCCTGTGGGAAGCGCAAATAAAAGATCCCTTGCTGCTAATCGGAAGAGTAGCCCATGTAGTGGCGACAGCGGGTTTCCCCTCAAAATCTGTGTGGTCCTTAACCATATGTCTGACGCCATATAACCGTAAATAAAATGTGTTGAGTGCGTCGTTAAATAAAACATTTCTTTCTTTCTTTCTATTTATTGTTGATGTTTTATTTGTTTTTGTTGGGGGGGGGGGGGGGGGTTTCTTTTTAACTTCCAGACCATAAGACATGCATATGTCGTTATACGAATTATAATTATTAATAATAATTTATGCATACGCACACACACAGTCGAACAAGTATATTACGGCCACTCAAGGGACCTCGTAAAAGTGGCCGTTATTTACAGGTGGCTGTTAAAGGGACTGGGAATTCCTGCAGAAGAAGACTCCATCTCAAAATTCTCTGGTTGGTGGCTTTCATTCTGTGAATGAAAGTAAGCGGATTATGGTCAGTAAAGACAACCACTTGATGCAATGCCGATTTCACGTAGATCTGAAAATGCTTCAGAGCTTGTACCATGGCCAAAGCTTCCTTCTCTATAGTGGAATAGTTCACCTTGTGTTTGTCAAACTTTTTGGAGAAGAAACTTACAGGATGGTCCAGTCCATTTTCGTCTTCTTGGAACAGCACAGCTCCAGCTCCCACGTCACTGGCATCCACAGCCAGCTTGAAAGGCATTCGGTAGTCTGGTGCTGCCATCACGGGAGACGAGGAGAGCATCTGCTTAAGACGGTTGAATGACTTCTCGCATTCATCTGACCACTGGAACTTCGACTCCTTCTTTAGCAGCGATGTGATGGGTGCAGCTACCGTCGCAAATTTAGCACAGAAACGACGATAATAACCGGCCATACCAAGAAACCGGCGAACTTCACGACGGTTGGTCGGTGCAGGATACTGGCTGATGCTTAGTGTCTTGGCCTGCAGTGGGGCGACGCAACCATGTCCGACAGTATGACCTAAGTAGGTCACTGAAGCTTTCACGAATTCACATTTACCCAGGTTCACAGTCAAGTTAGCTTTCTGCAGGCGACTGAATATTTGTAGTAAACCGTTAAATGTTCATCCCAAGTATCGATGGCTAACACCACATCGTCCAGATACACACTGACGTTTTCTAAGTCTGATAACACATGGTTCATCATTCTTTGAAAGGCAGCAAACGGCATCACTCGAAATTGGAAGAGGCCGTCAGGTGTGATGATCGCCAGAATGTCCTTAGCTTTCTCCATTAATGGAATGGCATAAAAACCCTTCAATAGGTCCAATTTGGTGATGTATTGAGCATGTCCAACTCGGTCGATGCAGTCGTCAAGGCGGGGTAGAGGGTAGGCATCTGCCTTGATGAGTTGATTCACACGACGTAGGTCAGCACACACCCAAAAACTGTTATCCCCCTTTTGAATTAGTATAACAAGTGATGCCCACTGACTGTTTGATGGTTCCAGAATGTCGTGTTCCAACATGTAATCTATCTCCTTTTCCAGTGCCGCACGTTTTACAGGGTTTATCCGATAGGCATGCTGTCGAATTGGTGTAGCGTTGAGTTCCAAGCGCACATCCTGGATTAAGATATTGGTAACCGTAGGAAAGTCCTGACAAATGGAAACATGGTCTTGTATCAACGTAGTCAGCTCTGCTCGCTGGGGCCTGTCAAGGTGCTGTAGATAAGAACTCAAGTCTGCTAGAATCTGGCTGTTGGTTAATTTGATCTCTGCAGTCCTGGCGTCATCACAGGAAATTGAGTGACTCTCAATCTGGACAGGTAACACTGGAACTATCGGCAGTCTGTCAACATAACCTTTTAGCAAACTGATGTGACAATACCTACTTTTCCTATCCCTATCAGGAGTGTTTATCACATACCCTGTCTCATTAACCCGTTTGTGCATAAAATATGGCCCGAAATACCTGTTCTGCAATGAACCCCGTTTAATGGGAAGGTACAGCAGCACCTTATCCCCTGGTTTAAATTCCCGACTCCTAGCCTTCCTGTCAAACACTGATTTTATTTGGCTCTGAGCATAGCTCAGATGCTTCCTAGCTAGTTCGGTCGCCTGCCACAACCTATCTCTAACTCTCCCTACATAAATCAGCAGGCTTTCGGCATTATCCTTGTCTAACCAACTATCTTTTACCAATTTGAGAGGGCCCCGGGCTGAATGCCCATAGACCAACTCAAATGGGGTGAATCCTAAAGATTCTTGCTTCGCATCCTGTGCTGCGACCAACACGAAAGGGATTGACTGGTCCCAGTCAGTACCATTGTCGAAACAATGGCAGCGAAGCATACTTTTCATGCTCTGGTGGAAACGTTCTGTTGCGCCCTGGCTCTCAGGGTGGAATGCAGCAGAACGAATCTGTCGTATATCTAACACAGACAGTACTTGCTGGATCAACTTGCTCATGAAGTTCGTACCCCGGTCGCTTTGAATTTCACCTGGTAAACCCATATACGTTAAGTATTTAAGCAGCGCACTAGCTACAACAGATGCAGTAACCTTCCTTACGGAAATCGCCTCTGAAAAACGCGTAGTTAAGCACATAATTGTTTGCCTGAACGCGTTTTCGGTAATGGCCCCACGACATCTATCAATACTTTTGAAAAGGCTTCCCCAACTATGGGAACCTTCAGTAGGGGATAGGGAGGGATTAGCTGATTTGGTTTCCCCACAACCTGACACGACATACAATGCTTACTGACATCTGCAAACATTCCCTTCCAATAAAACTCTGAGGCAAGTTTATTATGAGTCTTATTCCGCCCTAAGTGGCCAGCAAACACGTCCTCATGTGCTAACAATAACAATGACGGACGGTATTAGAGGGCACCACAATTCTACATCTTGTCACACATTCCTCACTATCAGGCACAACCTTCTCCACACTCTTATTCATTAATACTCCCTTGTCCATATAATCTCATCAACCTCACACTCTTCTATTGGTAAAGGGCTGTATTCAATTAACAATTGGTCACCTTGCGGCTGGCAACACTGACTAGTCAAATCGTTACCCAACAAAACTCCTATGTTTTCAAAAGGCAAGTCCTTCACAACACCCATAACGACTGGTCCCGTCACAAACTTCGAACACAAGAAAACGTTATGTAACCGGACAACCATATTTTCCCCAGTAACCGAAGTTAAGTCCAAACTACGTCCTGTATCTGAATTCTAAATACCAGCTAAACAATCTGACGTTATAAGAGACTGGCTACACCCTGTATCTCGATAGATTGATATTGCCTTAGGACTCAACTCTTGTTTCACATCACAAACCATACCAGTGGACACATACGGGTTTACTTTCTCTGCCATGGGACTAACCAATAACTCTCTCGCTAACGGAGTTGACCTCACTAAACCGACCACTTGCGCATTATCGCGTTTCCTTTTAAAACAGTCCCCGACAAGATGGTTGTCCCTTTTACAGTAACTGCAATGTGGACGAAAAGGTCGTGCATTGGCTGATAATGCAGGTTTATCCTTACTTTGCCCACCAGGTGCATTCCTTGCCTGACTAGCTGACCAACTAGATGACTCTCCCCGATAGTTGCTTTCCCGGGAAAAACCTGGCTGAAATTTCTTCTTATCACCCTGTTGTATAGAGCTACCATGTACTGCCAGAGCTTTGTGTATTAACACGTAATCATCTGCCGCTATGCCTGCCTCCTCTATTTTTTTGATATCACGATCCTCTAAATGAATACGTAAGCTAACTGGTAATCCATTTTTAATGTCCTGTAAGATCAACAATTCCAGTAACTCGGTATATGACCCTACCTGATGAGAAACCACCCATTTATCAAACATCCCTGCTTTCTAAACCACGAACTCACTATAAGACTGACCCTGCGTTTTTTTCAAACCGCTATACCGTAAACGATAATCCTCAGGTCGTAACTCATAAGCCCTCAACACTGCAGACGTAACTAGGTCGTACTGACTTGCTCGCTCATCACTCATTGAATTATAAGCTACGCTTAAACTTAAACACGGCTAACAATGTCCACTTAGACTGTGGCCAATTTAGCTGCTTAGCGGCCCATTCAAAAAGTTGGGAGAACAAATCTACCTCCTGGTCATCAAATACAGGCACTGATCTATAAGCCTCCGACATGTTAAACCCATTTCCTGCCTCTCGTCTAACTTCTTCAGTATTCAACTTTAACTCATGTTCCACTTTTAATTTTGCTAACTGGAATTCTCTATCCCTATCTCTCTCTCTTCTTTTCTCTATCCCTCTCTCTCTCTCTCTTCTCTATCTCTCTCTCTCTTCTCCATCTCTATCTTTCTCTATCTTCTTTTTCTCTATCCCTCTCTTCTCTTTCTCTCTCTCTATCTAATGCACGTTCTTCTCTTTCGTACTCAAGCTTTTTAAAAGCTAACTGTTGTTCCACACTCAACTCATTTATCTCTATCTCTGGAACAATCTCACTTTCTTCCATAACAGGACTATCACCAAAAACTTCCTGGATAATAATTGTCCTTATATCTCCTAATGTTTTAGCTGATGTTAAATCAATTTCCCGCTCACTCGCGATTTCAACTAATTCGGCCTTACGCGCCCGCTTTATCTCTACTACACTGAGTGTATCCAGCAAATTCTTATCTATGTTTAGATATGACGCACTTATTTTTTTTCTAGTGAACAACGTTGCTACTTCTAGTGAATTTGTAAACAAATTTTATAAAGCCCCCATTTACAAACCATAATTTTTCAAATATGCATGTCCCGTTTCAGATCCGGGACGAGCACCCCAATTTTTATCCTGTCACGGGGATCCTATAATACCCGTAACTGAATAAAACACGATTATCCAAATATCTCTCCTAACTGTATATCTATTAGATCTCTCTGTATCGGGCAGGCTACTACCCGAGTGACCCGGCTCTAGGAGTAATCAGAGATAAGATCTGATATAAATATATATATATATGTAGCACGTTTAGTTCACTAGAAAACACAACAAAACACAATACTCTTTGGTGTCTGTATTAACTCTAACGCTGACAAATGTACTTGCCGCAGTAGTTAATTAACAACAAAAATATAATAAGAACCCAGAGCTAATCACTTAATTAGTTAATCACTAGGTGTCTAGTTTACACAATATTCTAATCACTTCACCGTGATACAACACACACACGTGTGATAATGGAGAACATTGCCAGGGGAACTTAATTAATCAAGGAATTACAACTCTATTCCTCACTGGTTAATTTTTACTTAACCCTTAATACTTATTCAGTAACCTTGTAATGCAGAATTAATACTGGTACATATCACAATAAAGACAATAACCTAGTTTACCTAGGTCCTCTAGGATGACCGGCTAAGCTTTATCTTCCCAGATACTCGTATAAAAATATTAGAACAGTGAAGCCTACAATTTACTTCGTCAGATTACCGGAGACACTGTCTAAAGAATATTGGTATAATACAGTATTAGAATATTTAAAGTCACATCAGTCACATCAAGGTTATACAACAGAGCAGAAATATATAGTTACCAAGTCCGGTCTGAACTAATATAGTTCGTTCAGTTGGACAACGTCCGTTCCCCTGGATACTTCCAATGTTTCTCCCCGAGCTATCATGTCATGTCATGTCATAGGGTTTAACGTGCACATTCAGAGCAAGCTGTTGTAGCGCACGCCTGTCGTGGGCGCAAGTGCTTGCGGAGCAAGCTCTGTCGTCCAAGACAGAAAGTTGGGGGGGGGGGGGAGGGACCGTCTGCACTGGCAGGTGCAAGGGAGCACCAGCAGTCCGACCGGGATCGGTAGCAGGCGGGGGTGGGTGGTGGTGCTATGGAATTTTGAATGGAGCAGTTAATATGCCAAAGAGAAAAGGTGCGCAGTTTTGATTTGAAGGAATTTTGGCGCGAATTTTGAATGGTCAGTCTAAACTGTAAAGGGTAGTAGAGCTAGTATAAGTTTTGACTTTAGTATATCGAGAGTAGCTCGTTAATTAGACCTAGGTGTTGCTGTGGTGTCTCCCTAGGTTGCCCATCGGGCCATGAGAAAGGGCCTGATCGCTTCTGGTCGTGGCATGACAACCCAGGGGAGACTCGTGCAATGTGGTAACACCGGTAGGTAGGCGGCCGTTTCAGGGGGTCCAGATCGTTGTGTCGGTCTTGCAGCCATTGTTATTCCTCCATCTCCAAATCACCAAGTACACACCAGCAGCTTTTTGGGGTTTGGGTAGGGTAGGCTGATATTCTTTTGTTCAGCCATTCCCTGGGTGCAGTGCAATTTTTGTACTCGGAGCTGATATTCTTTTGTTCAGCTCCTTATTAGAGTACGTGCTGGGCCATTAACTGGGTGCGGGTTCATTATTATGATTAGGCAATGCACCCTGTGTACTGTTGCAGAGCATGTTGTTTTGTATGTGTTCCCTATTATGGTGTTTAGGTTGTTCCTATTGTCCTAGCATCCTAATCGAGTGTAATGCAACCAACGTCTTTTCAGAGCCACCACTCCCCCCCCCCCCCAGCCTTGGATTATAATGAAATACAAGGCCAGAGGGGGAGTTATTCTAGCTTATCTATCTAATTTGAAGGGGGTTGTCCCTTATAGTGTAGTATATTGGTTAAAAAAGTGTGCTTTAACATATATACATAGTTCGTAAAAAAAAATAAAGAGGGTTCCATTTATTGGCAAAGAAATATATAAGTGCATTATATACAGGTAAAGTCCGTGTCCGTGACGCACACTGTGGCTAACTGAAAATAGAAAACAGCAATATCTAAAATAGCTATCTAAAATCCTAGCTATTTATTCAAAACAACCAGACTGGCCCGGAGACAGTGAACAATGCCTGGAGGCAACAAACGCGCCCAAAGCGGGACCTAGCGCTATGATGTGCTATTTCCACAAGCGAGCCCAACTCCCAGAGACGGTTTATTTTCTTAGATGTCCAGACTGACCGTCTGCAGTTCGCTATGTTGAACCACGGTCGCAGGACAGAACTCCCGGAGGTATTACGTAACCAAGCTGCACCTGCCATCTGGTGTGTATTGGTAGGCAGAGCTAGCCCACACCACAATGGACATTGCCACAGACGAAAAGATAAGAGAATGTTCCGTCACAGGGATATTCCTGAGTTTGCTGCATTGTAAGATGTTTCCGACTAATAAACTATTTCTACGATTAAACTTACATATTAAATATATTTCTGGTTTAGAATATAAATATCTGTATATTCAATGCGTTTCTGATCGTCTTAATATTTGTAAGAAGCCCAAACTGGATTTTGTCTTCAAATAATTTCGTACGTACAAAAAATTATATTTTTTGGAAATAAAATAAAATTCAATCTAGTACAAATAATAGAACGATCAGAAACACGTTTAATATACAGCCACTATTATTTTATGCAGAAAAATATATTTGATATGTAATTGTTAGTCGATAACATCTTCAAAGATGCAGCAAACTCAGGAATGTCCCTTTAAATACAGGTGAAATTTCTTTTTAAAGTATTCAAACACGTTGGACTTCTCTAGCGACCGGCGATGAGACAAGACACGGAAACTTGCGCTCTCAAGTTAAACACACACACACACACACACACACACACACACACCCCACCTGGGGGCACTGTTGGAGTACCGAGTCGCATACACGGGGTTACGGGCGACCGTGACCTTAGTGTACGGCGACTCGGTAAAGAAGACACGAAGAGGAGGGAGGAGGAGACGTGCGCCAGGGGCAGCTCCTAAACTGGCGGCGGGTCCTTCTGCGTCGCCGCCCACCGTCACCACCGAAGAGGACGCCAGTGCCTTCGACACCAGCATCCCCGGATGAACCGTACTCGAGCCTAGACATAGCGATGTGTCAGGTTACGAGGTCAACTATACCGACCGCTCCCATTGAGTCGGCTCAGGGACACGTTGTTGTTGCGGCGGCGAAACGGAAGGCGACATCACCGACCACCCAACCAGCCAAGACCAAGCCGCCGCCACCGGTGATCACTCCCCCTGAGGACAATGAGTGGGTCCTGGCCATCAGTGGACTTAGAAGACAGCATCAGTACATGCAGGGGGACACGCTGAATCCGAAACTACTTCGAGGAGGGTAGCTCAGCGTGGACTGGAGACCATTGGACAACGGCAGCCGCTATGAACTACACAATCAAGTCTTCAGCGGCATACATGGAGTAGTCGTCATGCACAAGAGGGAGCAGATCTACAGGCAGTGCATCTTGTTTGAGAAGATTGACAACAGGTCTCTCCACAAGATGCTCAGTGCAGTCTGCGGCCCCGACTACTCCACTGTAGTTCAGACTCTACGTCAGCGACAACACCTGCTTCCGTCACTCCGGGAATCTCCAGCCTCCCCAAAGTAGACGCCAACTTTACCTAGGACAGGTAACCTCCTTTTTGGGGTTTAGTTGGACTTTAAATTTTTGGGCCGTGGCTCAAACTTCTTATGTTTATTTTTTTATAAATAATCCAACGCACTTTACTTTGGCGCCCGTTCAATTGCTCAAATCACTTTAAAACCTTTTAGGCCGAGCAGTCAAATTTTTATTTTGGGATTTAATTTCTTAGTCCGGACATGATTGGGGTGCAGATTATTCTCCGTAGACTTAAGCTTTTTAGACCTTACTAAAAAAAAAAAAATTCCAACTTCCGCCCACTTCAAACTTACCCCCCCCCCCCCTCTCTCCTGCCCCAGACTTAGTCACTGGCGAAAGTCAGAGATTAAGCCCGTGATAGGCGTGCGTGAAGCCTTCGTCGCATATATGCACGTAAATACTTTACCATGACCATCAAAACACGTTTTTTTTGAAAGTCATTCTATTATTCACATTTTCAAAATGCATATACATATGTCATGTATATATGATATCCAGTGTAATCAAAGTATATGATATTTTTCGGATCACATACTTTCAGAATTTGATAGCTTTGCAAGGTTACGGCGCTACGTTTATTGACGTTTAAGCAAACTTACTGCGGTGACACTCCAGAATTAACGTATGCACCAAGTCCTCCAAGAAAAACATGTCAATAGCAACTTTACATTGAAAGTTGTCCAAAAAACCGTCATGCACTAGTTTATTTTTATGTAAGGATATCCGACGTCGTTCCCATTCAAAACGATACATCACATTCATACGTCTTTTGAAGATAGATTGATGGCCGACTGGAATTATAGTTGCATATAGAGTTTACAAAAATACGTTGTATTAAGTTTGAAATTATATTAAATACAGATTATATATTACCCTCGTGTGTTTCTGTATGGTCAGTAGCATATATTAGGAATAAAAATTATGTGTTATGCTCGCCAGAGGCTCGCATAAGACAATTTTTATTCCTAATATATAATATTGACACTCTCTCTGGTAATAACATGTTTTCTTTTATAATTTGTGTGTGGGCACACACACACACACACACACACATTGAAAATACATGCACAGTGTTATACATGTATATACATATATGTATACATACATACATACATAGTCATTGGTTGTCAGTAAGCTATTATGTATGTATGTATATACACTATACAGCCGTCGAAAACAAGGCATATTGACTTTAAGAAACCATAAATAAACAAACACATTTGTTCGCTGAAAGATAAAATCACAAAACAAAGTTTTCTATTTCAGAAGTCAGTTTATTCGTGATTATTGGTTTGCAAACAAAATGCATTTTGATTAGTTTTAGTGTTCACATATCTTTAAAAATCGATTTAAAACTAAATAGAAACGTTTTGATCGTTATTAGTTTTATTGATCACATGGTTATACAATTAAATTCAAATGTATAGAGCCTTATAAAATAATGTATTGTACGTGCGTTTCGTTTTCGCCAGACCTAGACCCAGACCCAGACCCAGACCCAGATCTGGTGTGTTTTGGGCCTTATGTATTCAAATTGTTAATTTTGGTCATGGCAAGCCAACTATCATTTAAACCACTAAGTATAATTGAAGCTAATTTTCTGAGATAAATAAACAAACATATAAGTAAGCATTATGGGTTAAATACAAATAAAAAGAAGGTATATAGACTAAGCCACGATTGTTATTACAGCAGTTGTATAACATACATATTTAATATTTAAAAAAGAAAATCTCTCTTATGTGGTGTGAATCACTTTGGGGTATTTTTTAGTCACATTTGTGTTTTTACAGTGGCAAGCATATAATGAAAACGCCTAATATATGAATATGTTTTTAGTCGTGGCTGTTGTTGACACTCCACTGTAGTCGAGCCCGAGTTGCTTACACATTTCCGCCATGATTGAATTAATAATTTCACTGTCTGCATGCGTCATCTTCGGACACTCTTTTAAACCTGAAATAACAACGTAACGTGAGGCCCATGGGTCTAAACGGTCATATCACCCGTGTAAATTGTTGCACCCACCTACCACACTCGCTCAAAGGAAGGAAATGTTTTATTTAACGACGCACTATACACATTTTATTTATGGATATATGGTTAAGGACAACACAGATATTGAGAGAGAAAACTCGCTGTCGCCACTTCATGGGCTACTTTTTTCGATTAGCAGCAAGGGATCTTTTATATGCACCATCCCATAGACAGGATAGCACATACCATGGCCTTTGATGTACCAGTCACTGTGCACCGGCTGGAGCGGCAGGAAATAGCCCAATGGACCCACTGATGGGGATCGATCCCAAACCGACCGCGCATCAAGCGAGCGCTTTTGGAGTGAATAATACCCATTCTCCGGGGTGGGGTCAGAAAGACATCTCCTCCCCCACCCCCCAAAAAGAAAAGAACGTTAAAGTTTGTTTTGTTTAACGACACCAATACAGCATATTCATTTAATAATCATTAGCAATTGGATGTCAAACAATTGGTAATTTAGATATATAGTCTTAGACAGGAAACCTGCTACGTTTTTCCATTAGTAGCAAGGGATCTTTTATATGCACCCAGTGTTCAAAATAAGCACGTCCATTTGTCCTCACAAGTGAAAATATACGTGGACATGTTTTTATTTTTCAATGGATCAAGGAATCTTCTCAGAACATCTAGTTGTAAATAGTCAAGTACATCTGTAGAAATTTCAGTCCACCCATCAGCCCTTGGGGGTCAAAATAATCGAAAGAAAGAAAGAAATGTTTTATTTAACGATGTACTCAACACATTTTATTGACAGTTATATGGCGTCAGACATACGGTTAAGGACCACACAGATATGAGAGAGGAAACCCACTGTTGCCACTTCATGGGCTACTCTTTTCGATTAGCAGCAAGGGATCTTTTATATGCACCATCCCACAGACAGGGTAGTACATACCACAGCCTTTGATATACCAGTCGTGGTGCACTGGCTGGAATGAGAAATAGCCCAATGGACCCACCGACGAGGATTGATCCTAGACCGACCGCGAATCGAGCGAGCGCTTTACCACTGGGCTACGTCACATCCCCCTCCCCTCCAATATTAATGACATTCACAAATACGATAAACCATCTATTCATTTCTCGTAGTAGAGAAGTTGATTTTTTTTTAATTTACTTAATTTGTTTGTCAATGTGCCAAGGATGTGTCAACAAAATTTAATTGGAATTGGTGAAGTAGTTTGAAAGATTATTTTTTTAAGTTAGCTTAATTTTCCCTTTTGGCATCACCCCTTGGACACTTGGGGTTCGGAATTATGAAATTCACACATTTGTTTCTCAAAGAAAAATATATCGAAAAAAAAGAAGACAATTTGCTTAAGCAGATGAGGTTCTGACCCCCTCACTCCCTTGCTACCTCATATTCACATGCCTGGGTTGCCCAATACTCTTAAAATATTGTCCCCTGGACAAAGGGTAAAGCCGACAGAAAAAATGTATTTAACTACTTCCTGGAAAACGCCCATGTTACGAAGGAATCCAAGAGTTTTACCTTCTTTAAGACACTGTCTCACACAGTCTGCTTCGTAACACAGTCCTTCACTATTGGGCAGAATCACAGGGTGTTTGGTTTTCGGTAAAGGGAACTCCTTGTTCCCTGATGGGCCAGACATCTTCGTTGGGCACAAGAAAGGTGCATCAACCTGCGGCAAAATGATCACAACCTGTTTATGTACAGCCCCATGGCATCAACTTGGAACAAATGAATTGGGATGTAGCACACTATGAAGTTTTAACCTGACGAAAACAAATTCCAAGGCAATTAAAACGTGTTCTTAAACAATTACCAGCAAACTCCTTTTGTATACAGGTAAGAAAAAAAGTTTGCTTTGTGTAACGACACCACTAGAGCACACTGATTTTATTAATCATCAGCTATTGGATGTCAAATTTTGACATACATTCTTAGAGAGGAAACCCGCTACATTTTTCCATTAGTAGTAATGGATCTTTATATGCACCATCCCAGACAGGATATCACATACCACGGCCTTTGAAATACCAGTCGTGGTGCACTGGCTAGAAATAGCCTAATGGGCCCACCGATTGGGATCGACCCAAGACCGACCGCGCTTTAAATTTCTAATTTGTCTGGACCTGAAATAGGGTCCACGATCCAAGAGTATTGCCCTGGGGGCAATTTCACAAAACATCGTAAGTTTACCAGGCTTACGATGTTTTGTGAAATTTTGACCCTGGCTACCGTGCCTTCTCCACTTTGATGCTTTCTAAACTGGTGGTCAAAAAGTACCTTGATATAATTTCAAGGGATTGCTACAGGTCGAGATACATTTGTGATCTCTATCGGAACCTTGTTCATGATGTTGTTTTTCTTAAACGCAGGTGTTTAAGTATTGTAAATGTATGTAGTTACAAACGCAGGTGTTTAAGTATTGTAAATGTATGTAGTTACAAACGCAGGTGTTTAAGCATTGTAAATGTATGTAGTTACACACGCAGGTGTTTAAGCATTGTAAATGTATGTAGTTACAAACGCAGGTGTTTAAGCATTGTAAATGTATGTAGTTACAAACGCAGGTGTTTAAGTATTGTAAATGTATGTAGTTACACGCGTCTAAGTGAAAAAAAAAGTCTTTGTAAATTCAGCCCTATATATTTATATATTAACAGGCATCGAAATAAGCATTGTGTCTGGTAACCCATTTACAGGTTACCACAAAATATAGCCTGGTAACCCATAGGTTACCACAACTATATGAAAGTTAGAATTGAATTCCTGTTACTACTACTTTTAACGCCCTTACATGTGTGCCAGATGATTATTGTAGTATACATGTATTTATGATTCATTCTGTATGTTATGACTCTTCTTAATGTATTACATATAATTCTTTACAAGTATGTGACTCATATTTAATAACTGAACAACTGAATAGATAAATTGATGTAAATAAAAATGTTATGTTTTCTATTTTCTCGTATTTTATCATACAACAATGAAAGATAATAATAATTCTGAAATTGTATCGCAACACGCGTACATTGGTACCATGGGCGTACATAGGATTTTGAAAAGGGGGGGTTCCAAAATAGATTGCAGAGATATTGGGCATATATTTTTATGTTGAGTTTTGAAAAGGGGGGTTCCAAAATAGATTGCAGAGATATTGGGCATATATTTCTATGTTGAGTAAATATAATAATGTCAGATATATTAAATTATAAAAAAAAGCGATTTCGGGGGGGGGGGGGGGGGGGGTCGGTCGAACACACACACACACACACCCACCCCATGTACGCCCATGGGTATGAGAAATGAAATCCGGAAGTAAATTTATCTAGTGGGCGCTGCTTAAACGCGGAAACCGAAACCGATATGTATTAACATGCTCATATACGTATAGAATAATGTACGAAAACTCACGATTAGATTCACGAGCGCAACTAATCGTGAGTTTGAGGACATTATGCTACTTAAAACAAAGTACCCTCACAAAATTCTCCAACCAACTAATGTGCATCCAAAAATGACATAACCCACAGGTAACTGAAACTGACGAGACACGTGACTGAATACCGCATGTTGTCCGTGCATAACTATTTGAGGTTTGACCACGTGACGTTCAAGCACGTGCAAAACTATTTGAGGCGTTCATTACCAAACACGTTGAAAACGCACGCTGGGAATTACCGTGTTAGAGCAATTCGATATGAATGAATAAACGGACGACGATTTATTTGTAACACAGAACAGTTTTAACAATTCAACTGTGGAACTACATTTGAATTCCGAATTTGATTTTGTGCCTTTTTGTCCTTTAGAAGACAATTTTATAACTAATTTTGATTTAGGCAGTTTAAACAGTGAGTTAGCAAGTAACGCTTGTGACGGTGAAAGCAATGACATTAACTTGTCAAACTTAAATCCAACTAATTCCGATGAGGAAGTTTTGCAGGCTACTAATGCCATAGAAAGCGAACTGAAAGATGAAACATTACGTTTAGGCAGACCACTCTCAAAAAGTGAAATGAAAGGTTTACGTGACTCGGCCTTTTCTACAAATACTGAAAATAAGAGCACATGGGCCGTCAAACTGTTTAATAGTTGGATAAATGAAAGAAACAACCGCAATTTAAGAGATGTACCCATCATTAAAAAGGATCTTATTTCTTTGGCAGAAGATGAAAATGAATTGAATACGGTTTTGATGTTTTGTGACGGAAGTACGCAACATGAAAGGTGCGGAGTATCGCGGTAATACACTCTATGAAATTGTTTCATCGCTACAGTACTATCTGCGTAGAAATGACAAGCCAGTAAAAAAATTTGATGAAGCATGTTACGCGGGACTAAGGTCTGTACTCGACGCACGCATGAAAGAAATTGCAAGGAAAGGCATTGGTATCAGTAAACGTCAGGCTCAAATTATATCGGAAGAACAAGAAGATATCTTATGGAGGAAAGAGTTTCTTGGCGAAGACACTCCACGACAACTTCTAGATACACTCGTGCACTTGATCGGACTGAATGTTGCGCTAAGGGCGGGAGATGAACATAGGTTTCTACGTCTTGGTTCAGCATCCCAGTTTGAGCTCTTGGTAGGTTCCAGTGGTGAAAAATCCTTGAAATACACAGAAGACATTTCGAAAACTAATCAAGGAGGCTTGAAACATCGGAAATTGGAGAGGAAAAGTGTTACCGTTAGTGAAAACCATGACATCTCTCAGTTTTTGTTTAAGTCTTGAATTTTTATATTGATGTTGATCATCACTTTATTTATTTGCATTACCATAGTTTGACACCCAATAGCCGATGTATTTTTCGTGCTGGGGTGTCGTTAAACATTCATTCATTCATTCGAATGAACTTGTATTTTTATTGTTTCACGTTGTTTTTTTGGCAATGATTCAACTACACGTTTAGCAAATATTAAACATATAGCTCGAATAGTTCTGCTAAAACTGGTTGTAACAAGAAATATATCCCAGTGGGCCCACCGATGGGGGTCAACCTTATACCAGTCGAGCAACCGCTGAGCATTTTACCACTGAGTTATGTCCCGTCCCTAGTGGTTAGCGAATACCAATAAGTTCTTTGAGGTAGATCTCCGTCAATGATACAGTGCTCACATGCGGTGTGATCGATTCTAGAATTAATTTCCCTTCTCATCAAGTTCTTACCTGTTCTAGCTAGTGCTTCACACTGGTTTACTATTATTAATAAGTGGGGTTAGAGATTGGGGCTGGAGGGAGTATAGCCCTACAACTCTGAGAGTTATGCTTTGTCACCCCCACCCTGGTCTAAGTCCAAGGGTTAATATATATATATATATATATATATATATATATATCTGGCCACTCTAGTCATCTTCCATTAACTGAATATGAAATGTTTGGTAAAATCTAAAGTTCTGTTTTCAAACCTTAATTTCTCCTTTTGTACCAATGATAGTGAATGTATTGGACTGTAGATTCTTGAAACGTTCAGAAAATGACTTCTCAGTAATTTCTGCCATGGCTTGAGAATAGTAAATTAGGCTGGCCATCCGGTTGCCACTGTATCGTAGTATAATGCACGCGCCGAGGTCGGCACCTTCAATTAAAATAACAATAAAATCGACATTTTAATAAATAACTATGACGAAACAAGACTTCATTGAAATGCTGGATCGAAGGATGATAAAATATTACGTGAAGAGGAGGCATATGATATAGTGTGAGGCACAAGTACATGACTTTGTTGTGTGTGTGTGTGTGCATGCGTGTGTGTGTGCGCGCGCATGCGTGTGTGTGCATATATATTATATATGCATGTATGTGTCATAATCTGGGTTTTCTGCATGATTTGATTTGTTTGCAATAGAAAAACATGATTAATTTATGAATAAAATTACATTTGTTTTTTTGAAAACATTATGTATTAACATGACGAACCCCAAACCCCAATAACGTTTTGTAACAGCTTCCACGACCTCCCTCTCCCGAGAGTGTTACGTAAATGTTGATAAGTTAGTATGAGACGATCAGTACGTGAGTGAGTACTGGTTGATGAAACATGAAACATGAAACATGAAAATATCAGTAAATCAAACTATGACATACTAGTTTTTGAAAGGGAGGTAAAAAAAAAAAAAGAGGATAAATACCGTATTTGAAACGGACTATTGATTGTTGATTAGTATGCATTGTTATAACGTTACAGGCACGGCGGAAGCAAGTAGACGTTGGGGGGGGGGGGGGGCTGACAGATTGAGAACGCAAAGCAAAATTTCTAGGGGGTTCTGGGATATGCTCCCTCATAAAAGTTTGAAAACAAGATGTCCAGAAATGCAATTTCCTGCATTCTACAAGTAAAATTCATTTCTGCCTTAAGACTTACCACCAATAATATTTTTGCTTTTGAATTATTGAGGGGCTCTAGCCCTCCCCACCCCCACCCCAGGCCCCTCTGCTCCACCGTGCCTGCGTTAGTATGAAACAATCAGTAAATAGAACTCACAGAATACTCGTTAAAATGTCAAGATCGCAGTTTCAGTAAATAAAATTCATGGGACATTTATTCCAGAAAGGTGTGAATGAAAGGATCAGCAAACTGAACTCACGAAGTATTCTTTGTGAAAACAGAACTGGCTATGACTCAACGCTTACCGTCTTCTGCCAATGTCCCTTCAACAGTGATTTTCTCGGGCATGCCTTTGAAGACGAGATTGGCAGCCTGGATGACGTAGCAGCCAATTGACATCATGCATCCTCCGCCTTCACTTGTCTTACCTACGTCTAGCATGGGCATCGTCATAGTCGATATCACCAAAAAGGGCTGACCCAAGGTTCCACTGTCGAGTTCCTTTCTGATTTCGTCATATATAGGGAAGCATCTGGACCATATGCCCTGCATTGACAGGGAGACAGGTATCGGGTTGGGTTTTTTTTAAATAATATGTATTGACGTTCGTGTTAACATTGGGGATTGACCAACATTCGATGCCTATATTAAGGAATCTCTCTACATTTGACAATTACAAACTGTACATGGCAGACAAAACAACAATTTCTTTAAAACAACAAGTAGACAGATAAACAAGAAGTGAAGTGAAGATTGTAGTTGGGGATTGTGTGGTGTGTGTGTGTGTGTGAGAGAGAGAGAGAGAGAGAGAGAGAGAGAGAGAGAGAGAGAGAGAGAGAGAGAGAGAGAGAGAGAGAGAGATTTGTCAGAGAGTGTCAAAGCGTTTGCTTGCAACTATAAACTGTTGAACCAGTTTGAACATCTCAACACTTTCTTGATCGTCGAAATTTGAGTTTCCAAGTAAAAAGTGTTTTGTAGTTTAGGATGGAATAGGCAGATAGAAAGTGTGTACGTTGTCTGTCATAGATTGGACATTGGAGTAAGAAATGTTCAGAATTCTCAATAGGATGGCCACAGGCACAGACTGGACTGTCCGAGATAAAAACGTGTAAATTTATGTCCGTTAAGGTCGCTAATACTTAGGTGAAGACGACAGCGCACTAATTCAGATCGCCTCTCACACATGTAGAAATATGATGCAATTTTAATTTTACTTCCATTTAAATGTTTTTTAAAGCAACTCATGCATCCGTATAGGTTTAACATGTGGGTTACCGATTTTAATAAAACAAAATACGAGATTGCAGCTTTAAACAATATAAAAGGTATAACTCAAATTGAATAATTTTTAAAGTCGCAGACACTAGTTTGAACCCGTAAAAATGGACACTAAGTTTGGTTAATCTACGAACCTGTAAAGTATCTGGATAAAGTTACGACAGAGTGAACCAAGAGTCTGTGACGCTGAAACGGTGAAATACCCTTAAAAATCGAACTCGCCATAACCCTTACTTCTGAGACATACGTGCGTTTTTAAAAATATGAAGTTAAAAACACCAGGATGATCAGATGATCAGAACACTTCACATGTACGAAAATTCATAATCTTAACAATTAAATCTACATAATGTATGATTTCTGTTATCAAAAGCGGCTCTAATGTTGAAAAATACGCCTTAGTGTATAAAACCTAGGGTCTGTCACTTTAAGAACTGTACCTCCATAAAGAAGAGATTTTTCTCCTTGGCGACTCTGTGGACCTCTTTGACGTCATCAATGGTCAGACACATTGGTTTCTCACACAACACCGGCTTACCAGAGTTCAGGCAGAGTAGGCTAATGCTTTTGTGCGTCTTGTGTATTGTCCCAATGTACACGATGTCTACAAACAAGAACACAATAATATGTACAGGCAGGTCCAGGTTTCTATTAAATGGGGGTGAAAGTTAAAAATCTGTTTCCATTAGGGTACATTAATTAACCATAGGTTATCACATTTCACAGTCTTCTTTTAGTGGCGAACAATCTTTTATACACTTTTCCGCAGACAGGATAGTACAGGGCGTTTGATATGCCAGCCGTAGAGAACTGGTTGGGGTCGGGGGAAAAACAGTGGGTCTGCAGAGAGGGTTCGATCCTTTAACCCAAGCACCACCATCCATCGCTAGATACCGCCCCTAGTAGAGGAAATTATCCAAGTGGGATCTAGACTGTCGTCAGTGAAGTTTCTAGAGGGGATTCGAGTCATGCTCCCCCAGAAAAATATATTTAAAAAAAGAAAATTTATATTACTTTTACCAAGGGGTTTTAAACACTGGAACCTTCCCACCTCCACACCAACTCTTGCATGCGCACCTATATTGAGGTCTTGTGGTACTGTATGCGTAAGCGTTACCAGGAATTTATGATAGTGAAATGTGGTAGTTTTCTGTTGTGTTTAGGAATATGTGACTGGACATACCAACATTGGGATCCTGCACCAGTTCTTGGTATGACCCATACGCTGTTGGAATCCCATATGTCGCAGCAAACTTCCTCGCTCGCTCTAATTCTCTGGCTGCAACGGCCACAATCTGGATAAAACAAATCTTCAGCTTAACATTCATATATATATTGCGATAATTATAATTTTATTATGTATTAATTTTCATTTTTTTACCATTCCCCTCCAAACCTCCCTCAAAGTTCTCTTGGCATTCCATCTCATGTCACTGCCCCCCCCCCCCCCACCCCAATGGATTTTCTTAATCTGGATATGTGTGTGTGTGTGTGTGTGTGTGTGTGTGTGTGTGTGTGTGTGTTTTAAAGGATAAATATTTGCTGGTCGGATATTTCTGGATTTTTAAAGTCACGTGTCTTAAACATTTCACCTGTAATTGGTTTCTTCTCACGATGAGATTCGAACTTGAAAACACGTGTGAACTCTCACTTTGTTATGATTAGAATGTAGAGCCTCATTAGCGTACGAGAAACGTGTATTTTCATTCCTTCACACGGAACATAACGAAGACTGTCGAATACCATGATCGATAATGATTCCGAAGGAATTCCTCGGAATCTACAACGTAATGTTTTTTGTGGATTTTAAAGCAACAGTTAGGTGGGCGGGGCCCTGGGTCCCCGTTAGATTGGCCACTGTTTAGCACAGGTAAGACGTGTAGCACGAATAGTTCTGCCATCCATATACTAACCAAATGAGTGACGCATGCGATAATGGAAATGAATTTAACTGTTTTATTAATATTTTCTGTATTCCTTGTAAGCATACTCGTACAACTAGGTCTTTAAACCATATTGCAAGTAATCGTAATATTCGACCAACTCGTGATTATTCGGAACCACACTCGGACAATTATTGATCATTTCTCGGACAATTCTAGACTATTCATAATCATACTCGAACAATTCTGACTACTCCTAACTACACTCAAGGCAACACACCACCATGTGTCGTGTCGTTACTTGTACCAGCTTAATATACTCCGGATTAGGAAATAGTTCCTCATAAAAAAAATACTACAAACGTCTGATATGCCTTTTGAAATCTTTCTTTGATGATTACACATACGTTGACCTCTGTAATATTTAAATAACCCACTGGTTTGAAGTTACTTGTTATATGTAGTACTAACTGATAACAACTGTGCACGTGGTATATTGCTACTTATTTAACAACACCACGGGGTGATAGGCCTACTCTGGCATGCGGATGGCTGATTGAAATGTTTTATCATCGACCCATGTTGATTTTTTTACACTATACTTGTCAGTTGACTGCACACCCTAAAATTAGTAGTGACATGACCCTCTCTATAGTGTTGTATTTTTCACAGAATATATTCTGACATAAAAATTATGTTTAACTGCATGGAGTAATTAATGGTGGTGTGGAACCTGAAACAATTTGTGACTATTCGTAACAGCACTTGACACAGTTCGTCACTACTCGTACCAGCATCGTAACAGCATTTGACACAGTTCGTCACTACTCGTACCAGCATCGTAACAGCACTTGACACAGTTCGTCACTACTCATAACATCACTCGGACAATGTGTGACTATGCGTAACAATACTTAGACCATTCGTCATCATACCTGATGTTCACTGGAAGGGCAACTGCTTAGTGCTGCACAGAAATCGTTGCAAATGAGGCCAGTGCCGCAAATTCCCCATCGAGTTGCCATGACCTAGTATCTCTGTATTCTAGGAATTCGTATGAAAATGGATCCTAGAAAATAGAACTGAAACGAAAATTGTGTGTACAATCTGAACCACAAAACCATTAACATTTTGCAAATCGTATCTTTCCACAAGTCAGTCAAAAGGGTGTTTTTTTGACTGGGGTGTTGCATCTATACGTCATCCGTTTCAAAGCAGATATGTAAATTTGTTGCCAGTTATGTGCTTAACAAACATATTTTTTGTCACAAGACATAGGTGGGGTTTTGTTTTTGTTTGTTGTCGTTGTTGTTATTGTTGTTTATGTTGTTAGGTTGTTTTTGGGGGGTTACTATTATTGTTTGGGGTATGTGTGGTGGCCATGCAATTCCACATATAAACTTATGTTCACACAACCACCACCACACAGACTACAAAATAAACGCATATTACTAGAGGACACCACATAAAATGTTTTTATTATTATTTTGTCACATCCAACTCCTAAGCGTATGTTCGTCTGATTTGTTACAAATGTTAAAATGTCCTTGAAGAATTACTGTAGAATGTTCCAAGTCATCCCGACAGAAAGTCATCAAACGTAATTGCAGAGACTAAAACCGGAAATCTGCCATGTAATCTGTTGGGTATAAAAGACACCCACAAGTTCCATCATGTCTTTCCTGTTCTGGACGGAGGAACCGACGTACGTCGACACCGGCGCTTAAGACAGGCGTGTGCTACAACAGCTTGCTCTGAATGTGCATGTTAAAACCTATGACCTGACAGGACTTTCAGCATTTCAAGAGTCATGTCAAGACCTTCACGGCAAAAAAACAACAAGAAAAAAATGTTTTATCTAACGACGCACTCAACACATTTTATTTACGGTTATATGGCGTCAGACATATGGTTAAGGACCACACGGATATATAGAAAGAAAACCCGCTGTCACCACTTCATGGGCTGCTCTTTTCGATTAGCAGCAAGGGATCTTTTATATGCACCATTCCACAGACAGGGTAGTACATACCACGGCCTTTGATATACCAGTCGTGGTGCACTGGCTGGAACGAGAAATAGCCCAATGGGCCCACCAACGGGGATCGATCCCACACCGACCGCGCATCGAGCGAGCGCTGTACCACTGCGCTACGTCCCGCCCCCTGCACGGTAACGAGAACAAGCGACTGGACATCTGCAAGCTGAACAGTGCGAATCCGTTTACCGTCTCCAGGCCATGTGCTTATAAAACTAAAAATCCAGACGTGAAGCTATAATAAAGTCTGGAGATCAGCTTCATGACAACGCCATACAAATTGCATGCATGTATGTACTTGAAGTCTGATGACTATGCTAAAGTCTTTATTCTGCAGTTTTAAAGTGTCATAAGCACGGGCCCAACAACACCGACAACGCAGAAGATGTCCCAGAGTCAGCACTCCTGGACAAGACTAACAGATCCGTCGCTAACAGCGGCAGAACAGGTTCACCAGTAGTACTGCTACTGAGACAGCTTGGATGGCCATGGCATCCAAGTGAGGATGAATTGTGATTATAAGAGTCTGACTCGCATGCCTGCCACCAAGATTCCCATGAGCTGCCCCCATCAACCGGCAATGCCCTTTTAAGGGCAGAACCGGAATATATATGTTTTTAAAGATCACCCAGTCGATCAAGCCCTACGAAGGGCTAAACTAAGGGGCAACTATGGGAGACCAATCACGACGACCCCCAATAGGCAAGGTTACAGAAAGAGCTATAATTCGGCTAAGTCAAACTCATTAAAATATTTCCTTAAAATTATTTTTGATGAACCGTTTCAAATTATGTAGCAAATTATTATTTCATGAAAATTACGCAAACATTTTAAATTTTGGACACAATGCTACGGGACATTTAAAAATTCAATAGCATCACAAATACACACGCCTGGTATCGACCCTGATCGAGCTGCTTGTGCTCTCTTGCACTTGCCAAGTGTGGGCGGTCCCTTCTCCTACCAAATCCCCAAACCCCTTTCCCATCCTGGACGAATGAGCCGGCATAACAGCTTGCTCTTCTTCTTCTGCGTTCACACAAGATTTGGCCGTATTAGATCAATAATCCGGATGTGATGACGAAATGTGTCATCTTCTGGAGGTCGTCGAGAAGTCCCCAGAGTTTGATATTGAGGTGTGTCTTGTCCAAACTTTCTGATGGTTTTCTTCCAGATGTGGGCAGTTTTGTAGGATGTGTTCTGGCATTCGTTCTTCAGCATCACATTCACATTGGGCAGTATGCGCGAGACCCATCTTTTTCAGGTGTTTTTTCGGCCGGTAATGTCCAGTTCGCAGACGGAAAATTGTGGTTTGTTCTTTCCTGTCTAAATGATTTATGCAGTCTATGTCAGGGTTGTATCCATTGTTTGTGGTCTTCCAATCACATCTGAACTTTCGTTTTAGAAGAGTCTTGGCTTCACCGTATGAGATGGAGGATTGGGTTTGCGGAAGGCAGCTACCTGTTTTGGCCAGTTGGTAATCTTTTTCATTGCCAGTAACTCTTATATGTGCTGGGATCCACTGGAGGGTCACTTTTCGGCTTTGGCAAGGATGTTTAGCTTAGTTTGCAGCAGTTTGGTGATATGGTCTGTGTGTCCTGATGAAAGTGACTGGAGAGCAGACAGAGAGTCAGTAAAAAGCACTATGTTATGTTATCCTTCCTCCTCGGTCAGATGTTCTGTTGCGATGATGAGGGCTTGCAATTCTGCTCTGTAGTTTGCGCGTAGCTCTCCAACTGGGGTGGAAAGGGAGACATAGGATCCATCTGGATAACTGATATATGCTCCACTCCCACCATTTTGTATAGCATTTTCTGCTGAACTATCTGTGAAGGCATGAATCCATGCTGACTTTGGATAACGCTCATGAATCATTACCATGGTGAGGGCTAGCTGTAGAGGTGGATGACTGGTCCCCCTTTTGGCAAGTTCTGGAACATCCAGCTTGATTTCATGAAGGTGTGTTTGCATCCAGACATTTGGGGAGAGTTTCTCACACTGCAAGGCATTTTGGCTGATGCAATCATAATTTTTCTATTGCAAGTTATATGTCAGGTGGTTGAGACTTTGTCGTTTTAGTCTGTTCTTTGTTGTTTTCCTCTCCCTGGATAAAGACCTTGCATTGCTGCCTGGATTCCAGAGGTTCAAAGTCTGTTGGGGTTTTTTTCATGACCCCAAGGATAATTCTGAGGCCCAATTGTTGTATTTTATTTAACTTGTTCTTTTGTGTTTTGGAAGCTGTTATCCAAATTGTAGAGGCATACTCCATTGTAGGTCGAATGGTTCCTGTATACACCTGCTTGAGTTGGCACCCCAGTTGGTTCCAGCATGTTTTTTCATCAGGGAAAGTGTCTTAACAGCTCGTGTTTCAGTGGTTTCAATGTGATGCTGCCAAGTTAATCTTGAGTCTAATTTCAGTCCATGGAAGGTTGGTGTATCTACTTGGGGCACTAGTTTGTCTGAAAGCTTGAGAATAACCTTTTCCTTTTGAGTGGATAGGAAGAAAAGTGTTGAGACGGTCTTTGTTTGGTTGAGCTGGAGTCCCCATTTTTTGGTCCAGGCAAACACGCTGTCTATGGTGTTTTGTATTCTGTATGTTGCTGTGGATGTATGTTCTGAGGAGCTCCATACTGCGAAATCATCGGCATGCAGGGTGTTAGAGACATGTTTGGGTATGACTGTTGTGATATCATTTATGAAGATGAGGAATAGTGTAGGTGAGATTACACTTCCCTGGGGCACTCATTCTGATATGGTTACCGAGTATATGGTCAACCTCCACTCTGGCAATTTGCTGTAACAAATAATTGCTCAGCCATCTGTGCATTGTCCCCCATGACACCTGCCTCTAGAAGCTTGAACAGCAGTCCATATTTCCAAACTGTGTCAAAGGCCTTTGACATATCAAAGAAGACTGCTAGGACTTTCTTTTTCTCCTGAAGTGAGTTCTCAAGTTCTTGTGTCAAGTACGCCAGCTGATCTTCTGTGCTGTGGTGTTGTCTGTAGCCGGTCTGTGTTGGAGATATGATAGAATTGGATTCCAGGTGCCGGAGAAGTCTTTTGTTGATGATTCTTTCCATCAGTTTTCCTACACAGCTGAGGAGGCTGATTGGCCTTTAACTTTTGGCATCTCCCTTGTCCTTTCCCTTCTTGAGAATGGGTCTAATGTGGGCTTCTTTCCACTTTTATGGAACCTTCCCCATATGCCAGCTCTGGTTGAAAATGTACAGAAGAGTTCGATTTGCTCCTGATCCAAGGTGTCTTAGCACTTAGACTTATTGCCTGCCACCAGTATCAGTTAACTCACTCGACAGTCGGTCACCTCTCACTACACAGATCTCATTTGCCATTAAACGCCATGCTAAATTGCCCACCTTCAAATCAAGATTGCTAATAGAACGTGTTTTCGTTGGCACTAACGACATATACTATTTCGAAAATATCTTCTTTTATGTTCACTCTGCATCTCTAATTTTGTTACTTACCATATGACCCCATTCGGCGTGTTATCTGACTTTGGCCTATTCACTCCAGTCACATGTACACCCATATCCGAAAAGTTCTATTCATAATATTATTTCAAAATAATAGGGCCTGCCATTGAAAAATACAAATAGTTTCCTCCCAATTGCTAGAAGTAAATAATATGTGAACAACACGTCTTACAATTAGGAACTATTGTGGACCATGGTGAATAACTTTCCATCAAAAGTGAATTGTGTAGTGACATCTCAGGCTCAATTCAAACTGGTGGCGTAGTGGTTAAGTCACCGAACATAAGGCTGATATGTACTGGGTTTGCATTTCGTTACCGGCTCCCGAGTTTTAATGGCCTGATGGAGTGGTATAAGAAGGCCATTACACAGTCTTCTCTCTCTCTCTCTCTCTCTCTCTCTCTCTCTCTCTCTCTCTCTCTCTCTCTCTCTCTCTCTCTCTCTCTCTCTCTCTCTCTCTCTCTCTCTAACCATCAACTAATCATCAAACTGTTTTGGTAATCCCAGATAGCTGTTATGAATGCTCAGGCTAGCATGCTTGGATTGTGACTGGATATAAGCATCAAAATAAAGTTAATCTTCGTTCCAATATTCTTCACATATGAACTACATTTCACACGATTCTAAGATACCTTAGGGCATGCTCAGTGTATGCAGATAAAAAAAACACCGGCATATCTACCACAAAAGTTGTTCCATAAGGGTTATGATGCCCAGGGACTTCTGAGGCCATTTGAAAAGTTTTATGGTAGACATTTAGAGTGAATATCTACTAAATTAGATGCATCACTGACCAAAATTATGGCCGATGCTATTCCATATTTTGAATGTGTGCTCGCCTTTTCATCTCTTCAGTGAAACTCTTCCATATTTATTTTTTCTTCGTTTTAGACTTGAGAACTATGGTGGCAGTATTCATGATAGGTACCATCGACGGTGGATGATATGCTCATCTTTCGCGAACACCTGGGCCCGTGCTTATAAAACTCCTAGAGTCCAGACTCAATCTAGTCTAGACTTTATAGGTTTTATAAGCCCGATATCCTCACTATTTTGGCAGTGATTCGTGAGTGCATGTCATCACAGCTGTATGTATTCCCAATGAGCTCTGTCCTGTCCTATTGTTGATGTAGTAAACTGATATGCAGTCCTTTTGTGGCCTTGCAAGAAGATTCAACGGGCAAAATCAAGTTAATCTTCGTACATCTATTCTTCGGATACGAACCACTAACCAACTATATTCAGTGTGCTCGATTCCTTGAACCTCAACTGCATATAAGCAGCAAAATCAAGTCAATCTTTGTGCAACTAATTAAGTGAGAGAAAGTATAACCTAGAATGTCCCTTTAAGGAATGAATGAATGAATGAATGAATGAATGAATGAATGAATGAATGAATGAATGAATGTTTAACGACACCCCAGCACGAAACATGCATCGACTATTGGGTGTCAAACTATGGTAATGCAAACAAATAGGTGAAGATCAACATCAATATAAAAATTCAAGATTTAAATAAAAACACTGTAAAGAACTGTTCAAAAATACAAATATCACAGATAGATACTGACGTTTACTTAGAATTTCAATTTGTGCTGTATTGGCCATTCTCAAAGAGAATGTTACACCCCTGCACCACGGTGAGGTTACAGCACGCGCAGGGGCCGTTGATTAAGGAATGTAGGTTTTCCTTAAATTAGTTGTGTACAAATGTTGAAAAATAAAATGTCTTAATATTAGTGAACTTTGATCTGGACTGAGAGAGAATGGTTTCAAATAAAACTTTTGAATTCTTAAAAATCCACATATGATTATAAAACCTGTTGTGTCAAAGAATAGAATAGGTTGGAATAGATGTTTAACGACACCACAGCACAAAAAATACATCGGTTTTTGGGTGTCAAACTATGGTACCGTAAATGTAAACATTAAATTGTCTCAAAGACCTTTTTGCAACACGTAGAAAAGTCATCCTTGATAGTGGTCAGGATAATGGCCAGTCTTTGAGGCAAGGATTTGGTGGTGTATTTGCTGGACAAACGATTATGATATTATAGAACAAGTTTCCAATTTTAATAAACGTACCGATGAAGAAGTAGACCAATTTGAGGGTGAAATAAAATGTTCAGATGTATTAAGTTTTCTAAAAAAAATTAAAATATGAAAAACGATAAATGCCCGGGATCTGAATGTAAAATTCTGTACATTTTTTATTGATAATTTCATAATGCGCTCAATAAACTATAGTTATTCTTAAAGATGTCAAATGTACAAATATTTGGAATAATAACGTGCATTCCAAAACAAAACAAACCAAAACAAATATCCTAAACATTGAAGACCTTTGACTTTATTAAATTGTTTTAAATAAATGGCCTCTAACTGTATAGCTAATAGAATAAAGTAAGTTCTTGAAAAAAATTATTACATAAAGATCAGACCGATTTGACTAATGGCAGATGTATTGGAGACAATATTAGATTAATGTGACATTATGCATCACACAGAAGTAAATAGTATCACTGGATTATTACTAGTCGACTTTGAAATAGCATTTGATTCTGTGTCATGGTCATTTATTGAAAACACGTTGGACTTATTTAATATTAAAATATCTGTTAAAGTCACATACCCTAGTTTTTAAACACTACAGGATATTTTTCACTTTTAGAGTCGTTTTCACATTACTTAGATTTTAATCTTAAGATTATTAATTTTCGTATATCCAAAGTGTTTTTGGTCATCCTGGTGTTGCCCATACCTCGAAATGCATTTTTTAAATATTTTAATTGTAAATGCACGTACCTCTGGGAAATAACGGTTGTTGATACGAGTTCTAGTTTACTTTTTAAGGGTATTTTTCCTGTTTAAACGTCAGATACTCTTGGTTCACTCCATCTAGTAACGTTATCCAAAAATGTTACAGGTTTGTATATTATCCAAATCTAGTGTCTTTTTTATGGGTTAAAACTAAGGTCTGTGGCTTTAAGAATTTAATTAAAACGTTTTACAATAATTCACAGTCAACTGTGTGAGTGAGTGAGTGAGTGAGTGAGTGAGTGGGTGAATGAATGTTTAACAACACCCCAGCACAAAAAAAAATACATCGGCTATTGGGTGTCAAACTGTGTTTTACAATGGGGTTTTGTCAGAATATTTCCATTTAGAAAGAGGTGGTAGACAAGGCGACCCCCTGTCACCATACATATTTATTATATGTACAGAACGTTTTGCAATTGTAGTTCGAAATTCTAATTTAAAAGGATTCACTATAGAAGATGAAGAATAATAAAAAGTCACAATATGCAGATGCTACGAGTGTCATACTTGACAGGTCCCTTGAATCCATAGAAGGTGCAATGTCTATATTAGATTATTATGCAAATAGTTCTGGTCTCAAACTAAATTATACTAAGACACCAGTAATACGAATAGGAAGCAAAACATATTCAAAAGAAGTCTTTCATCATACACGATGGAAACTAGAATGGGGTACCACAGAATCCAGTTTATTGAATGTAAACTCCCCAGTAAACTTAGAATAGATTGTTGATCTAAATTATAAAACATAAATTACATGACATTATCAAAAATATATAAGATATGGTCTTCTGGACAATTTACTGCCCTGGGCAGAATTATAGTTCTTAAAATGATTATTATTCCAAAATTAACTTCTTTTTTTTTTTCTTTTTTTACCAAACCCAAATAAAAATTTTTTTAAAAACATTAATACGATATTCTTAAATTTTATTTGACAAAATATACCCCATAAATTAAAACGAGTTTTTATTTCACAGGACTTTAAGGATATGGGAATAAAAATTATAAATATATATTTTTATTATAATACCTCTAAAATCAACATGGTTAAGAAGAAGTATTACAAACAATACAAAATGTAGTATAATATTTCAAGTATCAACAGGTATCTCTCTTAAGGAACGTATAATCTAGGGTGACCATTTTATTAAACGTACAAAACAGCATATTTCTAATATTTTCTGTTTACCTACTTGTGTAGAAATACAATTAAAATACAATACACACCCCTCCAAGCGCTAATGACATGTTAAGAATTAACATATGGCATACTAGTAAGATTCTTATTGATCGTATTGATGTGAGGAAAAAGAAATATTTTTTCTTAACGATTTGTGTGATGAACTAGGACATTTTAGAACATTCGAAAGTTTTGAAAGATTATATGAAGTGAAAACAATCTTCCTAGAATTCGTTTTAATAATAAAGGCAATTAAATTATATATATACAATTTAGAATGTTCAAACAATTTTAAAATGAAGAATAATCCGACTTTACTCTTAAAATTAAATTTCTGCTAAAAACAAAAAACACAAAGGGTTGCAATGATGTTAATAAAGTTAATAAACCAGACATATAACACCGAAATCTCAAATAAAATATAAAAACGGAGGGTTTATTGTATAACCGTAATAATGAAAAAGTTTGTTTTCCTTTTTAAATGTCTGAAAGATTTTAAAAATAAATCTACTTGTTTAAATTGAATATGTATTGTAAATTGTACACGACTAGCGCCCGATCCATTTGTTTTAAAAGTAGTTATCTTGGTCATGTGGACTCAATAACCGACTTGTCTTGTGTCGATAGATGTTCATCCCAATGCATATATTTTTTTTAAAACCTAAGTTTTATCGATCTATGACTTATAATTTGTGACAAAACACAAAACTTTAACAAAGTAAACGCAATAATATTTAATTAAAAATATTCAGTTAATTAATTTGTAATTATTTTCACATGCATTGTGATGAACATCCATAGGTTCAACTATAAACCAAGTTTCATTTATTTAGGACTTGTAGTTTGTGAGAAACAGATCAAAACGCGAAACTTCAACGTAGACGTCGTTGCTTCCGCAGTCGTCGGAAAAGTAATACCTATATCTCGCCTTTTTATTTGTAAAGACAGACACAATGATATCAACTGCTGAATACATATATTTAAAGATAGCTATATTGATCATCCATTAAAGGATTTTGTAGGAGGTATCGCTGGCACTATAATTTGCGATATCTCCTGTGATATTCTCCTGGGACATATCGCTTCTTGTGTTACGCTTCTGTCGTTCTGCTAGTTAACGAGTCTACCGCTGCCGAATATAGTGACATTCAACCCACATTACTGACATTGTTTACATTTGTCGCAAATGAAAATAATTATAATGGATGATACAAAGATACCCCACCTCCCTCGTGTCTTGTGATGTCATAATTTATCACAAGACACGGGGAGTATTCTCTATGTATTCTGTCAACATAAATATTTAATTTTAAGTGACCGTTTAACAATTACGTCCTTACATTCCCCTTATAGCTCTCCCTATAATTTATTAGCAGCTTGCTAGTGATTTAGAGGTATTTCCGATCAACTCTAAGACTTAGCATGCATCTTAGCAGCGTGTAACCATTATATACTGAACAGCAAAAGAAACGCAAGTTACAATAAGAATACGAATGGTATTTATTTTTAGATAGCATTGTACAAAACTGATGTAAACTAATGAAAAAAAATATTGAAGCCAAAAGTTTTTTTAACTTCAAGGAATGTTAATAGGCATCAGTCATAAATGAAAACAAGGGCAGACAACCCAGACAGAGTAATCAATAATCAATATCGTGTATGTCCACCATTTGCATTCACAACTGCGACTCACCTTCTGTACGTGGAATGGATCAGACGGTTGATAAAGGTCATGGGGATAAGTGGAAAGGTCTGAAGTATGATTGCCTGAAGCTGAGCTGCATTTCTTGGTCTTGGACGAACTTGATCAATTCTTTTCAGCTCGTCCCATAAATGTTCAATTGGATTTAAGTCGGCACTAAGGGCTGGCCAAGGCAAAATTCTGATGTTATGCTGCTGTAAGAAGTGAACCGTAGCTCGAGCTGTGTGGTCTGGCGTTATCATGCTGGAACGTGTTATTGCGGATGACGAGCAAAAAAAGGCACTATATGGGGTCTGAGGGCCTGATCAATGTAACGCTGAGCTGTAAGACCATTACCCCTTCCCGGACCAATATTCTGGAAGACAACTGGGCCAAGTCTTTGATTCAGGCCAATTGCAGCCCATATCATAACACTTGGACCACCCCATGGATCTCTTTCCATCACATACTGATCATCATAACGATGTCCACGTCTGCGCCATATTCGAACTCTTCCATCAGCATGGGATATGCAAACCCGACTTTCATCTGTAAAGATCACATGTCTCCACTGCTGATAACGCCAATTTCGGTGAAATGTGGCCCACTGTAAACGGTTCTGTCGGTGCTGCTGAGTCAAACTGGGACGACGGGCAGGACGACGATAACTGAGAGTGTTTATACGGAGTCTACGTCTAACTGTGTCACCACTGATGGGTCGGTTGTGGACACCAATTGTCTGTCGAGCTGTTTCATTGGCTGTCAGGAATGGATCGCGAAGATGCAAGCGATGAATATGTCTGTCCTGTCGTTGGGTGGTGACACAAGGACGGCCACTTCGTGGAAGGTCAGCAGTACCGTTGGTGGTGACAAAACGATCTTGCAGACGATAAATGGTTCTGATGTGAACATTAAAAGCATTGGCAACATTACTAACGCTGTCACCTGCCTGTAGGCGTCCGATTGCTTGTTCCCGCTGTTGTGAGGTAAGTCTTGGCATATTCGTACGACATGTGTCAATTTCATTTACCCTTAAACAATGTTTGTTTATTTAAAACTGCAAGTTAACTGAGTATTTTGAATTGCAGCATAAATTATTAATTATGATCAGCATATTTAGTGAAAATAAATTCAATATAAGTACATTAGAAATTTACACAATCTGGCAATCACTTAAAGGTGCTATATATGAGTTATATATGAGCATCTGTGCATTTTTTTTTAATTTGCAACAGCTGTCATTATGCAACTTGGAGATAGCACCTTTAATATCGGTATAACAGATCACACACTCTTCTTTTTTTTAATTTTTTTTAATTTGCAACAGCTGTCATTATGCAACTTGGAGATAGCACCTTTAATATCGGTATAACAGATCACACACTCTTCTTTTTTTTGGAGAGGGATAGGTGTACACCGTCATCTGAGACAGTCCCTTCACATACTGCAACAGCCATGAAATTGACGCATCGATCAAAAATTTATAGTCTGTTCCAATAAAATGCACAAATCACCTGTTTTCTGACATCTTTATTTTAATTTCAAGAGTAAACACCACATTGTACATCAATGAGAGCCCAAACAAGTAAATGCTAAATTGGGTAGAATATTATCAAATAGATATTTACAAAATATTTACTTGTCAGTTTAATATGAAAGACATAATCGACGAAAATAATTTTTATTCTATTTCCAACATTACTTTAGTCGGGATTGTCGACGTTTAACATGCATAATGATGCTTCTGTTACTAAAATAAATTAATGTATAAGATTATTATCATTCAGTACATGTTTGTATTAATGTTTAATAACCTGTTTCTTTGTTGTTGTTTTTCTATTTACCCTACGTCGCAGAGGATGGTCAAGCGTTCTCGTTACACGAGCTTGGTAAATCGTTTTGATACTGCGGTTATTCGGGGGATGCCCGCCACGTGACTCAAAAATAATACGTCACACCTTTGCTCTCCAAATAGCCGTTATTTTTCTTTGAATTATGGACCGTCGACATAATTCAATTATTTTTTATAAAATATAAATAATCAGTGGGATATGGTGGTTATGTAGATGGTTCAATAAGGTACTTTTAGGTACAAATCAAATGTATATTTCAGATAAGACGTTGTTGGGTTATTAATTAGGTCAACCATTCGTGACAGAGCGCCTTTAACACTAGCCTTCACATGTATATAAATTTATATATACGTGTATATAGGGTTAAAGGTCATTAAAGCTAAACGATGACTGACTTTTTGGACTGGTGTAAGGGTGCCGATAATGGAACTCTCACAATCAATCAATCAATCAATTAATCTCTCTCTCTCTCTCTCTCTCTCTCTCTCTCTCTCTCTCTCTCCTCTCTCTCTCTCTCTCTCTCTCTCATACGCACCCAACGAAACCTCTCCCCCCCCCCCCCCCCAATCGCAACGGGCTTGATACGGTATAATAGTACCGTAACAATATCACATGTTGGATTCTATTTGGTATAGTCCACCACTTAGTAAACCACGTCACTTAATACTACATATAGTAATAAACAAAGTGATATACAGTTTATGCTATAGGTTTACACTTAAATAAAAGTCAAAAACTAAGTGATACACAGTTTAAAACAGGCTCTAATAATAACAGTTTTAAATAATACATAATAATTGTATATTCTGAATATTTACAGGTACCTGTAGTCTCCTGACATCGCTCGTTTATCTATCTTTCGGGTAACTGAACCGAAACTGAATACCTAAATACTGAAACGAGTTCAAGGCCAGATACATTCGTACTGTATGAATAATTATATCAGTATATGTAATTGAAACATTTAAAGGTAGTTTGTTCTCTAAATATGTGCAACAATAAAATGCTTTTCTTTTTCATATATTTAACTGTCTTCCGCTCAAACCTATTTGAAATATTTTATTCGGATTGTAAAGTCTAGCTGGAATACTAGATAGATAGATAACTAGTTTAACGTGCTCATATACCACTAGGGTTTCGAATACGTCCATCCAGAGTCCGACCTCCGATAGGATCGGTGGCCTGACTCGGGATGGTGGGGGGAGGTAGAGTTGAGAATGGGCAGAACTTTGAAAATAGCAATTAGTAAAAAGGTTTATAGAATTTTTTTTTTAATAAATAAATAAAAAGTTACAAGCCAAAAATAAAACGAATCGACTACTCGGCCGAATATTTATATAATTTGGAGCATTTTAGAAGGACAGTCTAAAACTAAATAAGAGAAAAAAGAAAGGATCGGATTATTTAATAATATTTAAAAAAGAAAGTAATTTCGACATAAAATTTTGAACGAAGGTCTAAAAGTTTAAAGTCCGATCTATATGTCCACGTGAGTGGCCTCGTTAAGGCCGTTTGAGTGCACAGCTTACAGGGACGAGATGGGTTGCATCCTGTCAAGAAAACTACCTAGATGACAGTCATTAGACGTTGAAGGTGTAGTGCTGTGTTGAGAAGCCGGATCCGTCTGAGAGAGAGAGAGAGAGAGAGAGAGAGAGAGAGAGAGAGAGAGAGAGAGAGAGAGAGAGAGAGAGAGAGAGAGAGAGAGAGAGAATCAAACTAGGGTATAGTCCAGTCGTCATGGGTTGGTATAGTGGTGCGGACGGGCGCGACCCCGGAGGATACGAGATGGTATCAATGTAAAACAAAGTAAAGTCTAGAAAAGAGTAGTAGGGTCCGATCCCGCTTCCTATTTCTTCTTAGAGTGGGGCCGTCAATCTTCCAGTGCTGCTAGGACAGGTTCGGACATGAAGAGACTAAACGCGAACAACCGTGGCGTTCTGCAGAATGGCCGTCATACGAGTCACGGAGAAACAAGTCGACATAGTCAGCAGGAGAAATGACGTGGAGGCAAGAAATCTCGCTAAACAAGAATCCAACCTGCTAGTGCAGGCTGTCGAAACGAGAAACGTTCCAGCGTTCAATCAGTTCCAATGGCCGCATACATACCAGGGGCCTAATTCACTAAACCCTAGCAACTTTGCGATCTCGCAGTGCAATGCTAAAAGACTTGCAAAGAGGGTGCTTTGTTGTCTAGCAGAGCGTAAGGGACCTTTGTGAATTAGGCCCCAGTAACAAACTCCATTGCGTTGACGAAAATAACAACATGGAGGATCCCCAAGTCGAGTACACGAAAGCACGTGCAGTGTGCACAAGCGAAACAAACACGTCTTACCGCGTCGAGCTCCAGACTGGGAATGGAATACTAGAAACAGAACGACCAGAAACACTAAATATAAAAACACTGTTGTTTGAAAAGAAAGTAAAAATAATTTATCGTTAAAAAGGCTATTTTTCGTTCCAGCCAGTGTACTACGACTGTTATATCAAAGGCCGTGGTATGTTCCAGCCTATCTGTGGGATGGTGCATATAAAAGATCCCTTGCTGCTAATCGAAAAGCCCCATGAAGTGGCGACAGCGGTTTCTATCCTCATCTGTGTGGTCCTTAACCATATGTGACGCCATAAAAGATCCGTGGTATGTTCTATCCTATCTGTGGGGTGGTGCATATAAAAGATCCCTTGCTACTAATTTAAAAATGTGACGGGTTTCCTCTTTAGGACTCAATGTTTCTGCTAGAAAGTTTTGGGTATGGTACTAGGAAATGAATGTGTGTGCTGAATGCAACCGAAGTCGATAGGGAGTATTGGGGGGGGGAGCTTCCCATAAAAAAAATGGGTTAGGTTTAGGTTTAGGGTTAAGAAAATCATACAGTAATGATAAGAATCATTAATTTTGTCAAAAGGTCAACTTAAAAACAAAGAATTAAATCTGCAAAAACAATTTGGGTATGGCGCCATACCCATTTTACCCTCTGGAAGAAACCCTGGGACTATATGTTATGATTACCAAATGTTTGACATCCACTAGCCGATGATTAATAATTTAATGTGATCTGGTGGTGTCGTTAAACAAATGAAAGTTTGAAGCACAAATTGTCTCCTGTGTCCGTTGCTGGGACCTAAGCCTATGACATCCTAGACCATCAGGACCGGTCTCGGTGGCGTCGTGGTTAGGCCATCGGTCGACAGGCTGGTAGGTGCTGGGTTCGGATCCCAGTCGAGGCATGGGATTTTTAATCCAGATACCGACTCCAAACCCTGAGTGAGTGCTCCGCAAGGCTCAATGGGTAGGCGTAAACCACTTGCACCGACCAGTGATCCATAACCGGTTCAACAAAGGCCATGGTTTGTGCTATCCTGCCTGTGGGAACCGCAAATAAAAGATCCCTTGCTGCTAATCGGAAAGAGTAGCCCATGTAGTGGCGACAGCGGGTTTCCTCTCAAATTCTGTGTGGTCCTTAACCATATGTCTGACGCCATATAACCGTAAATAAACTGTGTTGAGTGCGTCGTTAAATAAAACTTCTTTTTTTTCCTGGACCATCACGATACTCGCTAGGACACCGAGACATGCTTATGTATCCTGAGATGCGTAATGCAACGTTATGGGGGAGGGAGGGGGTGTTTGTCAAGAGTTACGTAAGGTTTGTTTCAAAACAGTTATTGTCTCAGTTTTTTTTATAAAGTCAAATGCAGCCAGTCATTGCTTGTTCTTTTTTCTTTCTTTTTTTTTTTCTTTTTTTTTTGTTTTTAACTGTTTTTAACTATTATTATTTTCTAGCTATTATTATTTATTACCAAACGAAACAAACACACATAGCCTACATATATATTTTTTCGGGAGAATGGCCTCAGTCACTAAGTTGGGTTTGACTAGTACATACCAATACATGATACAGGCACAGGAAATAACATCCTTTTTGGCCTAAAAAATTGTCTCTCATGCCGTTGCTGGGATTCGAATCATATGCATCGAATCGACTTCAGTTTCCAGACCACCATGGCGGTAAGTACTCCTGAACTGAGACATTCTTTAATAATTATTATTAACTCCTTCCCTTCCCCCCGTTTCTCTCCCATCAGGCCCATAGGAACGACTTTGGGAGTCGGGGGGGGGGGTGGGGGGGGGGGGGGGTGGTGTACTGATGGATCGGGTACAAACTCTATATCAGATTTTGGTTACAATGGCAAATATTAATGTGATTTTTTTTTAAAAGCATACAAGTACATTTCAGTAGATTTTTATTGCTAATTGTATTACATGTGCTATTGTGTTGCGATAGTTCCTAACGGCACTATTGATTAGCCCATGTGATTATGCTACAAACTTACAAAAACTAATGGATGTAACAGATTTGTTTTTGCCAGGTGGTAATAAACTGTCTGCAAGTTTTTATTGTGATGTCTAATGACCCTAGAATAGTTTGTTTCTTTAATATGAAATGTTTAATATGATTGTGACGAAACATGCTCTTATTTTTTTTCGCCTGTGGCGATGTTAATTGTTTCAGAGGGCTGTGTGCACTTGGTTACATAATACCTCCGCGCGACCCCCCCCCCCCCCCCTCCCCCTAATACACACTTAGACCAGGTGTGGAGGCCATGTGGCCAGTAGTTACGTAATACCTACGATAGTGCGGTTTTACGACCGTGATTTTTGGCGAACTTGGCGACAGTAAGTCTGGCCATCTAAGGAAAAATACCGTCTCTGGGAGTTGGGGCAAATTCACATGATAGGTGAGGTGCCGCGTTGTGACCCCAGGCGATATTCGCTGTCTCTTAGATTTTTTAAATAGATAGGATTTTAGAGATATCGGGGAGAAACATAGGAAGGCTCCCAGGGAACGTTGTCCGTCTGGACTGGTAAATATATTTTTCTGCTCTGTTGTATAACCTTGATGTGATTGATGTGACTTTAAATATTTTAATACTGTCTTATACCAATATTATTTAGACAGTGTTTCCGGTAACTGACGGAAGTAAATTGTAGGCTTCACTGTTCTAAACATATAAAGCTTAGCCGGTCATCCTAGAGGACCTAGGTAAACTGTATGTTATTGTCTTTATTGTGATAGGTACCAGTATTAATTCTGTATTACAAGGTTACTGAATGAGTAGTTAAGGGTTAATTAAAAATTAACCAAGTAGGAATAGAGTTGTAATTCCTTTATTAATTAAGTTCCCCTCGAAGCGTTTCTCAATTATCACACGTGTGTGTGTTGTATCACGGCGAAGTGATTAGAATATTGTGTAAACTAGACACCTAGTGATTAACTAATTAAGTGATTAGTTCTGGGTTGTTATTATTATTGTTGTTGTTAATTAATTACCTGCGGCAAATATATTTGTCAGCTTAAGGTTAATACAGATTCCAAAGTGTATTGTGTTTTGTTGTGTTTTCTAGTGAACTAACGTGCTATATATATATATATACTTTATATAAAATCTTATCTCTGATATACCTAGAGCCGAGCTACTCGGGTATACACTACCCGATACAGAGAGATCTAATAGATATACAGTTAGGAGAGATATTTGGATAATTGTGTTTTATTCAGTTACGGGTATTATAGGATCCCCGTGACAGGAGTAAAAATTGGGGGCTCGTCCGGGATCTGAAACGGGACATGCATATTTAAAAAGTATTTTTTGTAAATGGGGGCTTTATAAATTATTTTTACAAATTACTAGAAGTAGCAACGTTGTTCACTAGAAACTAATAAGTGCGTCATACCTAAACATGGATAAGAATTTGCTGGATAGGCCTACGCTCAGTGTAGTGGAGATTAAGGCCGAGTTAGTTGAAATCGCGAGTGAGCGGGAAATTGATTTAACATCAGCTAAAACATTAGGAGATATAAGGACAATTATTATCCAGGAAGTTTTTGGTGATAGTCCTGTTATGGAAGACAGTGAGATTGTTCCAGAGATAGAGATAAATGAGTTAAGTGTGGAACAACAATTAGCCTTTAAAAAACTTGAGTACGAAAGAGAAGAACGTGCATTAGATAGAGAAGAGAGAGAGAGAGAGAGAGAGAGAGAGAGAGAGAGAGAGAGAGAGAGAGAGAGAGAGAGAGAGAGAGAGAGAGAGAGAGAGAGAGAAGAGAGAGAGAGAGAGAGAGAGAGAGAGAGAGAGAGAGAGAGAGAGAGAGAGAGAGGAGAGAGAGAGAGAGAGAGAGAGAGAGAGAGAGAGAGAGAGAGAGAGAATTCCAGTTAGCAAAATTAAAAGTGGAACATGAGTTAAAGTTGAATACTGAAGAAGTTAGACGAGAGGCAGGAAATGGGTTTAACATGTCGGAGGCTTATAGATCAGTGCCTGTATTTGACGACCAGGAGGTAGATATGTTCTTCCAACTTTTTGAACGGGCAGCTAAACTGGCCGCAGTCTAAGTGGACATGGTTAGCCGTGTCTAAGTTTAAGGGGAAGGCTAGCGTAGCTTATAATTCAATGAGTGATGAGCGAGCAAGTCAGTACGACCTAGTTAAGGCTGCAGTGTTGAGGGCTTATGAATTACGACCTGAGAATTATCGGTTACGGTATAGCGAGTTGAGAAAAATGCAGGGTCAGTCTTATAGTGAGTTTGTGGCTAAGAAGGCAGGGATGTTTGATAAATGGGTGGTTTCTCATCAGGTAGAGACATATACCGAGTTACGGGAGTTGTTGATCTTACAGGACATTAAAAATGGATTACCAGTTAGCTTACGTATTCATTTAGAGGATCGTGATGTCAAAAAGATAGAGGAGGCAGGCATAGTGGCAGATGATTACGTGTTAATTCACAAAGCTCAGGCAGTACAGGGTAGCTCTTTACAACAGGGTGATAAGAAGAAATTTCAACCAGGTTTTTCCCGGGAAAGTAACTATCGGGGAGAGTCTTCTAGTTGGTCAGCTAGTCAGGCAAGGAATGTACCTGGTGGGCAAAGTAAGGATAAACCTGCATTATCAGCCAATGCACGAACTTTTCGTCCACATTGCAGTTACTGTAAAAAGGATAACCATCTTGTCGGGGACTGTTTTAAAAGGAAACGCGATAATGCGCAAGTGGTCGGTTTAGTGAGGTCAGCTCCGCTAGCGAGAGAGAGTTAATGGTTAGTCCCATGGCAGAGAAAGTAAACCCGTATGTGTCGACTGGTATGGTTTGTGATGTGAAACAAGAATTGAGTCCTAGGGCAATATCAATCTATCGAGATACAGGGTGTAACCCCACGCTTATAACGTCAAAATGTTTAGCTGATATTGAAAATTCAGATACAGGACGTAGTTTGGCCTTAACCTCAGTTACTGGAGAAAATATGGTTGTCCGGTTACATAACGTTTTCTTGTGTTCGAAGTTTGTGACGGGACCAGTCATTATGGGTGTTGTGAAGGACTTGCCTGTTGAAAACATAGGAGTTTTGTTGGGTAATGATTTGACTAGTCAGTGTTGTCAGCCGAAATGTGACCAATTGTTAATTAAAGACAGCCCTTTACCAATAGAAGAGTGTGAGGTTGATGAGATTAAATATCCTGTGTGTGTAATGACTAGGGCTATGGCCAGAAGGGTAACACGAGACCCAGAGGATATTTGTGATTTGTCTGATACGTATGTGAGCCATGAAATTGGAGTGGATGAGGTTATCAGTAAAATGGTAGAGAAGTGTCACGGGGATCCTATAATATCCGTAACTGAATAAAACACGATTATCCAAATATCTCTCCTAACTGTATATCTATTTGATCTCTCTGTAACGGGCAGTCCAATACCCGCGTGGCTCAGTTCTAGGTATGATCAGAGATAAGATCTTATATAAAGTATATATAATATAGCACGTTAGTTCACTAGAAAACACAACAAAACACAATACACTTTGGAATCTGTATTAACCTTACGCTGACAAATATATTTGCAGCAGTTAATTACTTACAACAACAATAATAATAACAACCCAGAACTAATCACTTAATTAGTTAATAACTAGGTGTCTAGTTTACACAATATTCGAATCACTTCACCGTGATACAACACCCACATGTGTGATAATTGAGAAACGCTTCCAGGGGAACTTAATTAATAAAGGAATTACAACTCTATTCCTAACTGGTTAATTTTTAATTAACCCTTAACTACTCATTCAGTAACCTTGTAATACAGACTTAATACTGGTACCTATAACAATAAAGACAATAACATACAGTTTACCTAGGTCCTCTAGGATGACTGACTAAGCTTTAATAATTTTAGCACAGTGAAGCCTACAATTTACTTCGTCAGTTTACCGGAAACACTGTCTAAATAATATGGCTATAATACAGTATTAAAATATTTAAATTCACATCAATCACATCAAGGTTATACAACAGAGCAGAAATAATATTTACCAAGTCCAAACGAACTAACGTTCCCTGGAAGCCTTCCAATATGTTTCTCCTCGATATATCTATATCCTATCTATTTATTACAAAACCCGAATATCGCCTGGGGGCACGTCGCGGTACTTCACGTATCGTGTGAATTTTTCACAGAGACCAAGACGACATTTTTTCTTAGATGGTCAGACTAGCTGTCGCCATTCCGCACAGAACTCGCGGATGTATTACGTAACTACTGGCCACATGGCCTCCGCACCTGGTCTGGGTGTGTATTGGGCATAGCTCGACCACCGTCGCGCGGAGGTATTACGTAACAAAGTGCCCACCTAGTCTAAGTGCATATTGGGACTGCACACGGCCCTCTAAAACAATTAATATCGCCACAGGTGAAAAGAAATAAGAGCATGTTCCGTCACAATAAGTCAACTGACGAACTAAATGTGGTGGAACCTGTTGACCTCCCGCAGAGGGTAAATGAACCAGTTGTGTTTGATAGAGGGGCCTTACCTTGTAATAGACAAGAGTTAATCCTAGAGCAGGGGGCTGATCCAAATTTGTTGGCAGCTCGCACTACATTGTTAACTGAGGGAGTATTAATGAATAAGAGAGTTAGAGATAGGAGGTTGCCGGCGACCGAACTAGCTAGGAAGCATCTGAACTAGGCTCAGAGCAAAATAAAATCAGTGTTTGATTGGAAGGCTAGGAGTCGGGAATTTAAACCAGGGGATAAAATCCTCGCTACGCCAATTCCTACGCACTCCAATTCCGACTTTAACGGTCCTTAAAAACATTGAAACAAACAATCACTTACCTCTATTGATATGTCCGCTCAAAACTTGCAGAAAACATTGTAACATAACAGTACAGTAGTTAGCTATCGCCATTAGGCAGTATTGGATCCATGCACAGATAGTTTACATTTATACACATTTAACATAAATATGATTATTAAATGACAGACGGCGATTCTGTTCGCACATTTCTCAAGTTAAAACAATAGTCAGAAGAATGTACGTAGCATCGCTTTGACATCAATAAGCATATTAATTAAAACGCCAAAGCATTGTTGACGTCACGTCAAAGGACTAACTTGATGAAAAATGTCGTAATGCCATTTGAAATGCACACCCCCAGCATCTTCCCTTTTGATCGGCGCCTGGTGGGGAATAAAGGTAGCGTACAGTAAGAAGCATTGTCTGTCAAGGGTAGGGTTGATTATGCAAAGAATATAATGTACATAAAAAATGTGTTCAAGCTTTATTAAAATAACAGTCAGTTGTTTTTCTGTTTATTTTTCTGTCCAATTCAAAATGTAGCGTCACTTATTAACCTGTCGGTCATCATTATTGAGTGTTTCAATAATACAATTTAAAAAAAAAAATGTAAATGAAATTATCTGGATGGATTTTAGTTCACAGGCGTAGCCAGAAGGGGGCCATGAGGGCAATGCCACACCACCCCCCCCCACCCCCAAATCACACCTATCCCCCACTACGTTATATATTTCCTGTCGCCACATAACATGACTCATAAACAATGTGGTCGCCACACACGCGCAATATGGCTCCTAATATAAAATCCTGGCATCGCCAATGTTTTTGTTTCTTTAGTTTGTTTTGTTATATTGTTGTTGGGTTTTTTAGATGGGGGGGGTGATGATGATATTTTGCCGCTTGAACCTCAGGCGCTATGCGCCGCCTGATTTTAGAAACGGGGTCACGGCAGTGCACAAACGGTGTCTTGGCAGTGCAAGTGTGGTGCAATATCCTATTATTCTATGAATTAAGTGCGCATCACCCGTACTGACTAGGTCAGAACACTATAGTAAATACACGATACCCTTTCAAATCGGATGACAGGTGCTTGCACCTGCGTATTGTATTGATATTGTTTGGCAATGACTTCTTGAATAATTAGAACAAGTGTTATTCCAGTGCATGGTGTGGTGCAATGTCCAGTTGTTCTATAAATAAAGTACGCATCACCCCAACTGCATGGCTAGGTCTATTCGGGTCACGCTGTCGTAAATACACGCTACGGGTCGAAACCAGGTCACTGTTGTAGTGTTTGCCTTTACTATTTTAGCCAGCTTACCAGTTGAAATCCAACTCATACATAGCTATTTAAACAATAATGATGTTTTAGTTTTATATTCCTATGATGTATGATAGTATCTAGTTGTCTGAAGTTGTAATACAAACAGTCGTGTGCGAAACAGGGTCTATTGTGATCTGCTGGAATGTGTACATGGGTCTAACTAGGTCACGCTGTGTTGTGCGCTTAACTGACCGCGAGTGTCTCAGTCCGTCTATTACATTAATATGTTGTTAAAATAATTATTTAAAAATCATGTCATGCTTAACTAACTATATGTCTTTTTATATACACTCATTTAAAGGTGGTATAACTTAAACAAGTCATCCGAATTGACCAAGTGTACTGCTAGTCGTGGCAAGGTACAGCCAAACAAATGAATAATCAAAATATTATATTCATAACTAGCTGCAATATGTTTGTACAAGAAACATAAACGTAATATATAACTTAAGACAATGAGGTGCTTCGGTCGAATTATTTAATCCGCTCGGTAGACCAAGTCTCTGATTGGATTTTTTCCCCGCTCTAACCAGTACCCCACGACTGGTATGCCAAAGGCTGTGGTATGTAGTGTCCTGTTTATGGGGGGAAGTGCATATACAAAAACTCCCCTGCTATTAATGAAAAACTGTGGCAGGTTACCTCTGACTATGTGTCACAACGAACCAAATGTTTGACATCCAATAGCCGACGATTAATACATCAATGTGCTCTAGTAGTTAAACAAAACAAACCTTTTTTTTACTATTAATTTCTTGATTATCATACTGTTTGGCTTGAGTAAACACACGGTATCACCGAACAGCGATGCAACGGCAACAATAGCCTACCACATGAAGATGTGATGTATACAATGGCCAGGCTTATGCACATACGTGAATTATTTTATGTTGCCAGTCATGGCAAGTTACAGCCAAACAAATAAATACTCAAAATATTACATTCATTTACACATTCATAACTTGCTGCTGTATGTTTTTGTACTAGAAACGTAAATATAATATATAACTTAAGACAACAATGTGTATAGGATATATTTATTATTTCCCATCAATCATGAATTAAACACAGGTCAGTGAACCATCCTGTATTCACCCTTACAAGAAGCAGTCCATAGCCTAGTCGTTCAGAGTTTTAGTAAATGATGCATGGATCCAGGAGGCGTCAGCAGACCGTTCACACATCATACTGGATTCCTGCATTCTGATTAATGATGTGTTTTCTTCTTTGTTCGGCGATAGCACGTTCTACTATACCTTGGGCGGACGACGTCACTTTTATTTTTGGAAACGATACACTCATTATTGGTTTCAATTTCCTCTTTAATTTTGACACCTGCTTGCTTATATACCTTTCTGTTTTCAATTTCGTCTTCTTGGTGTGTTTATGGTTAATTTTACTGGTGTACCTAGATCGATTCAACGGGATACGAATATCAGAAGCGAAACCGCCTGGCGACGAGTTGTGTTTCGTCTTAACCATGGTGATGCTGGTTCTTTCAATGTCTGTTTCTCTGTGATAGCAACTCGATGACGCTATCCTTTTTATTCATAATGATCCTATTGTACTATTTCTAAATACGTGTACATTTAATGACGATAACAACACAAATGTGACAACTCTGGTGGTGGTAGTGTGGTGGTGGTGGTGAATGTGGTGGCGGTGGTGCATGTGGTGGTGGATGTGGTGGCGGTGGTGAATGTGGTGGTGGATGTGGTGGTGGTGGTGGTGGGTTTAGTTTGATGTGAAGGTGAACACCTGGTGGAGGCACCACCACCGCCACCACATCCACCACCACATCCACCACCGCCACCACATCCACCACCACATCCACCACCGCCACCACCACCACACTACCACTACCAGATTTGTTACATTTGTGTTGTTATCGTCATTAAATGTACGAAATTATTTGAAGACAAAATCCAGTTTGGGCTTCTTACAAATATTAAGACGACCAGAAACGCATTGAATATACAGACACTGATATTCTAAACCAGAAAATGTATTTAATATGTAAGTTTAATCGTAGAAATATTTTATCAGTCGAAAACATCTTACAATGCAGCAAACTCAGGCATGTCCCTTTACGGGTCACAGCAGGTTTATTATTAATGGACACATATGAAGTCTACATACCGATACCGTGTCTCAGGCACAAACAAGTTAGTGTTTTGCTTAACGACACCACTAGCAGGCACGGCGGAGCCTGTTGGATCTACCCCACCACTCCCTTCAATAATTCTGAATCAAAACTATTATTGGTAGTAAATCTTAAGGGACAGATGATATTTTTACGTCAAAGTTTGAGATAACAAATATAACGCTTACATGTTTACATAGAGAAACGTTCGCAACCCATATATACATACATATACGTATCTCATGTATATATGATATCCAGTGTAATCAAAGTATATGATTTTTTCGGTTCACCTACTTTCAGAATTTGATAGCTTTGCAAGGTCCCGGCGCTACGTTTATTGACATTCAAGCAAACTTACTATGGTGACACTCCAGAATTAACGTATGCACCAAGTCGTCCAAGAAAAACATGTCAATAGCAACTTTACATTGAAAGTTGTCCAGCCTTATGAAACCAAAAAACCGTCATGCACTAGTTTATTTTTATGTAAGGATATCCGACGTCGTTCCCATTCAAAAGGATACATCACATTCATACGTCATTTGAAGATAGATTGATGGCTGACTGGAATTATAGTTGCATATAGAGTTTACAAAAATACGTTGTATTAAGTTTGAAATTATATTAAATAGAGATTATATATTACCCTCGTGTGTTTCTGTATGGTCAGTAGCATATATTAGGAATAAAAATTATGTGTTATGCTCGCAAGAGGCTCGCATAAGACAATTTTTATTCCTAATATATAATATTGACACACTCTCTGGTAATAACATGTTTCCTTTTATAATTTGTGTGTGTACACACACACACATACACACACACACACACACACACACACACACACACACACACACACACACACACATTGAAAATACATGCACAGTGTTATACACGTACACGTACATGTATATACATATATGTATGCATACATACATACATACATACATACATACATAGTCATTGGTTGTCAGTAAACTATTATGTATGTATGTATATACACTATACAGCCATCGAAAACAAGGGATATTGACTTTAAGAAACCATAAATAAACAAACACATTTGTTCGCTGAAAGATAAAATCACAAAACAAAGTTTTCTATGTCATAAGTCAGTTTAGTCTTGTGATTATTGGTTTACAAACAAAATACATTTGATTAGTTTTAGTGTTCACATATCTTTAAAAATCGATTTAAAACTAAATAGAAACGTATTGATCGTTATTAGTTTTATTGATCACATGGTTATACAATTAAATTCAAATGTATAGAGCCTTATAAAATAATGTATTGTACGTGCGTTTCGATTTCACCAGACCCAGACCCAGACCCGACCCAGATCTGGTGTGTTTTGGGCCTTATATTCAAATTGTAAATTTTGGTCATGGCAAGGCAACTATCATTTAAACCACTAATTATAATTCAAGCTAATTTTCTGAGATAAATAAACAAACATATAAGTAAGCATTATGTGTTAAATACAAATAAAAAGAAGGTATAGTCTAAGCCATGATTGTTATTACAGCAGTTGTATAACATACATATTTAATATTTTAAAACAAAATATCTCTCTTTTATGGTCACATTTCAGTCACATTTGTGTTTCTACAGTGGCAAGCATGTAATGAAAACGCCTAATATATGAATATGTTTTAAGTCGTGACTGTTGTTGACACTCCACTGTAGTCGAGCCCGAGTTGCTTACACATTTCCGCCATGATTGAATGAATAATTTCACTGTCTGCATGCGTCATCTTCGGACACTCTTTTAAACCTGAAATAACAACGCAACATGAGGCCCATGGGCCTAAGGACCACACAGATATTGAGAGAGGAAACCCGCTGTCGCCACTTCATGGGCTACTTTTTTTATTAGCAGCAAGGGATCTTTTATATAGACAGGATAGCACATACCATGGCCTTTGATGCACCACTTTTGATGCAACGGCTGGAGCGAGAAATAGCCCAATGGGCCTACTGATAGGGATCGATCCCAAACCGACTGCGCATCAAGCGAGCGCTTTTGGAGTGAACAATGCCCATTCTCCGGGGTGAGGTCAGAATGACATCTCCTCCTCACCCCACCCTCCCCCAAAAAAACACACGAAAAAAACCCCGTTAAAGTTTCTTTTGTTTGACGACACCAATACAGCATATTCATTTATTAATCGTTGGCGATTGGATGTCGAACATTTGGTAATTTAGACATATAGTCTTAGAGAGGAAACCTGCTACATTTTTCCATTAGTAGCAAGGGATCTTTTATATGCACCCAGTGTTCGAAATAAGCTCTTGTCCGTTTGTCCTCACAAGTGAAAATATACGTGGACATGTTTTTATTTTTCAATGGATCAAGGAATCTTCCCAGAACATCTAGTTATAAATGGTCAAGTACATCTGTAGAAATTTGAGCCCCCCCCCCCCCCCCCCCACCCATCAAAATAATTAAATTCACAAATTCGTTTCTTCAAGTGACTAGGAAGCTTCCTACAAACTTTGTTTGAGAGAAATCGAAGAAATGACAGCTTTAAAATGCATTTCTCTACATAACTAAAGTTAACTTCATCCAGACAAATGGGGGACCCAATATTAAGAAGAAGAAGAAGGAAATGTTTCATTTAACAACGCACCCAACACATTTTATTTACAGTTATATTGCGTCAAACACATGGTTAAGGACCACACAGATATTGAGAGAGGAAACCCACTATCGCCGTTTCATGGGCTACTCTTTTCGATTAGCAGCAAGGGATTTTTTATATGCACCATCCCGCAGACAGGGTAGTACATACCACGGCCTTTGATATAACAGTCGTAGTGCACTGGCTGGAACGAGAAATAGCTCAATGGACCCACCGACGAGTATTGATCCTAGACCGACCATGAATCGTGCGAGTGCTTTACCACTGAGCTACGTTCCGTCCACCCACCCACCCCTCCAATATTAATGACATTCACAAATAAGATAAACTTAATTTGTTTGTCAATGTGCCAAGGATGTTTCAACAAAATTTAACTGGAATTGGTGAAGTAGTTTGAAAGAAGATTATTTTTTTAAGTTAGCTTAATTTTCCCTTTTGGCATCACCCCTCAGACACTTGGGGTTCGGAATTACGAAATTCACACATCTGTTTCTCAAAGAAAAATATATCGAAAAAAAGGAAGACAATTTGCTTAAGCAGACGAGGTTCCGACCCCCTCCCGCCCTCTCTCCCCCATATACACATGCCTGGGTTGCCCAATACTCTTGAAATATTGTCCCCTGGACAAAGGGTAAAGCCGACAGAAACATTTATTTAACTACTTCCTGGAAAACGCCTAAGTTACGAAGGAATCCAAGAGTTTTACCTTCATTGAAACACTGTCTCACACAGTCTGCTTCGTAACACAGTCCTTCGCTATTGGGCAGAATCACAGGGTGTTTGGCCTTCGGTAAAGGGAACTCCTTGTCCCCTGATGGGCCAGACATTTTCGTTGGGCACCAGAAAGGTGTATCAACCTGCGGTAAAATGATCACAACCTGTTTATGTACAGCCCCATGGCGTCAACTTGAAACAAATGAATTGGGATGTAGCACACTATGAAGTTTTAACCTGACGAAAACAAATTCCAAGGCAAATAAAACGTGTTCTTAAACAATTACCAGCAAACTCCTTTTGTATACAGGTAAGAAAAAAAGTTTGCTTTGTGTAACGACACCACTAGAGCACACTGATTTTATTAATCATCGGCTATTGGATGTCAGACACTTGGTCATTTTGACATATAGTTTTAGAGAGGAAACCCGCTAATTTTTTCCATTAGTAGTAAGGGATCTTTATATGCATCATCTCACAGACAGGATATGACATACCACGGTCTTTGATATACCAGTCATGGTGCACTGGTTAGAGCGAGAAATAGCCTAATGGGCCCACCGACGGGGATCGATCCTAGACCGACCGCGCTTCAAATATACTAGTAAGAAGGCAACTGTGTAATAGCCAGGTAAATAAACTGTACGTGCAATGCTGACTTTAGTATCTGTGTACTGCGCATCGATTAATAGTAACAATTCAGATGTAATTTTAACTTTGGTTGTTGGATTCTCCTCCATCTGGGTTTCCCCCGATTAAAATGAGATTTAATTTATTCAATGGATGTGAGTACAACACCAACAGTGCGATGGAATCCCAATTTGCTTTAAGGCACTGTCACGAATTTAGTGGGTCTTATTTCTGTAAATATGGATTATAAATGGAAATTACATTCATTTGGCATACCAAACCTAGTTATTTTATGATCCAAAACATTTTAATTGAACTATGATCGAGGGAATTCCATGACACGCTTCATTTTTAAAATGTGGAACTCTTCTTGTGAAAAGTCAACAAAAAAAAATACGGCAAAACAGAATCGTAGTGATGAGGCAACCATATAATGTATTTTGAATTTTATATAAACGACAAGACTTGGCAAATGAGGGCCGGCTATATACAAGGTAAATAATATAAAAAAATACATTATTTCATGACTGAAATAAAATAATAAACAGTCGGAACATAAACTCACCATTTATTATTATTATTATTATTATTAGGCGCGTATGCATGGAATTTAGCAGGGAGAGAGTCTAGACGGTTACAATGCTATAGTGCTTGATTCAAAAACGGATAACATGTTTTCCAGCGTCACCAATGTGGCCTATGACCAGCCAGTCGTTTTACGTTAATTGTATGCAAATTATTTTTACAGATTCGCAAAGTAGTCATTTGGTTTAATGTATAGCGTAAAAAACCCAGTACACTGTCGCATGTTTTGCCTCCCAAAGGTTGGCTTAATTATTACTTAACCCAGTTGAATCCAGTTCTACATGCAGGGACAAGTTCATCCTGCCGTTTGTGTGTGTCTGTGCACGCACGTTAATCTTGCATTTTTATAGCCACTCCCTCCCCCGATAAAACACCACCCCTTCCACCCCAAAAAGGTAGTAGTAGGCTAATAATAATAATAATAATAATAGTAATAATAATAATAATAGTAATAATAATTATAACTGTCTATTATTATTATTATTATATGTATTATAATGTTGGTAAAATCATGTCGCGGTGTGTGTGTGGGGGGGGGGGGGTGTGAGGGTGGTTGTTTCAGAAACATTACATAAATTTAGAGGGGGACCCGGGAGTGGTTACTGGTATAAAAAGAAATATTGTTATGGTTATAAATTATTGCCCCTTGCAATTTTGCGCATTTGAAATATGACTAAATACAGCAAAATAACCTTTTAGTCATATTTATTTGCGGTAAAATTAACTTTTTAAAAATTTTACGTAAGCAGCCTCAAAATTGTAATCAGTGAAAAATTATTAAGTTCAAGCTCTGTTGTTACTTTGTGTACTGTACGTAGTTAGCTTCTCTTTCAGATAATCTACCTCAGCAGCTGATAATTTGTAATTTTTATTTATTTATTTATTTATTATTCTATTATTCTATTATTATTATTATTATTATTTATTATTATTATTATTATTATTAGGGGCAATATCACGCTATTCATATGTCTATGGAAAACATACACAAAAGTGTCCGCTAGATTCATATACAATCCCCTCCCCCTCCTCCCCTGTTAAAAAAAATGCACTGTTCGTACAGTACTTAGTATATATTCCTCCTTTTTCAGATGGTTCGGTAATATGGATCAATCAGTGACTTATTTACCGCCTCTATACATTTTTGCTGTGAATATAGCCAGCCATCGTTAGCGGAGGCTATATACACGGCCGTCGTATATATAGTCACATCGTATATAAACACCGTCTAGTTCAGAGTATTCTTTAAAAATTTAACAATTCCTATCCCAAGTCAGCTGTTATGGCATATTTAGCATAATAATGAATTAGACAAGGTGGAAAATGAAGGTATTTGTGATCCAGATGTTTAGATTTTTTCGTGTCCGACTAACGATAAATTTACCTACAGATGCAAAGGCCCAACTAGTCGGGATTGTCGACGACGTTTAACATGCTTCTGTTACTAAAATAAATTAATGTATAAGCTTATTATCATTCAGTACATGTTTTTATTAATTTTTAATAACTTATTTTCATTGTTGTTGGGGTGGGTTTTTTTTCTATTTACCCTACGTCGCAGAGGACGGTCAAGCGTTCTCGTTACACGAGCTTGGTAAATCGTTTTGACACTGCGGTTATTCGGGGGATGCCCGTCTCGTGACTCAAAATAATACGTCACACCTCTGCTCTCCAAATAGCCGTTATTTTTCTTTGAATTATGGACCGTCGACATAATTCAATTATTTTTATAAAATATCAATAAGTGGGATATGGTGGTTATTTAGATGGTTCAATAAAGTACTTTTAGGTACAAATCAAATGTATATATTGTCATATAATACTTTGTTGGGTCATTAATTAGGTCAACCATCCGTGACAGAGCGCCTTTAAACCGAATGACCACTTTACGAATCTGTAAAAATTATTTGCAAACAATTAACGCAAAACGACTGGCTGGTCGTAGGCCACATTGGTGACGCTGGAAAACATGTTATCCATTTTCAAACCAAGCACTATAGCGTTGTAACCGTTTAGACTCTCTCCACTGCTAAATTCCATGAATACTATTACTATTACTATTATTAATAAGCGGGGTTAGGGACTGGGGGAGCATAGCCCTACCAACTTTGAGGGTTATGCTTATATATATATACACTATTAAAATAAAAGTTACGGGTCAAAAATATTTGTGCATATAAATATAAGCTAAAGAGCTAAAATGATGACGACTAATGACAAAATAATTCTTTGATGGCTTAAAAACATAAAACCCACAAAAAACCCACCTTTTGATTAGACACTAGTTTATTAGCCTGATGAAGAAGAGACATGCACCCCCCCCCCCCCCCCCCCAAAAAAAACCAAAACAAAACCCCACAACAAAAGTAGCCACCGTTAGCGTTCACACATTCTTGACAACGTTGGCGCATTCTGTTTATCAGGCGTTGGAAATAACGTTGAGGAATCGCTTGCCATTCTGCGACTAATTGCTGAACCAGTTGCCGAAGGTTGACGGCAGGGACGTGATGTGATCGACCTCGTCGCCCTAGTTCATCCTACGCAACTCAATGGGTGACAAGTCGGGTGAATATGCAGGCCAATCCATGTGCTGAACGTTCTGCTGCTGCTGCAGGAAGTTGGTCACCACCCTGGTACGACGAGGTCTTGCGTTGTCGTCCTGGAACCAAGCTTCTGGTCCAATCCGCTGCAGAAGTGGTTGAACAATCTCGTTGAGATAATGCTGACCATTCAAATTTCCGTTAATGACGTACATGACATCAGCAAATCTTTCTCCTTGACGACAATAAACACGAGCCCGGCCATCACTGAACTGTAGCGAGAAGCGTGACTCATCTGTGAACAATGTTTCTGCCCACTGGCCATGGTTCCACCAGATATGACGTCTGCATCAATTTTGGCGACCCCTTCTGTGACGGTCAAGTAGCTGTGGTCGGACTACAGGTCACCGGCATCTCAAACCTCGGTCTCGCAGACGATTCCTAATAATGGTCTGGTCGGACACGTTGTTGCCTGTGGCAGCTCTGACTTGATCCCGAAGATGCCGTGCGGTCACAAAGCGCTGTTGCAACACCGTTACCATCAGGAAACGGTCTTCTCGTGCTGTTGTTGATCGGGGTCTTCCAGAACGGGGGCAATTCTGAATAACATTAGTTGTCCTGAACCTCTACCAGAGTCTACCAATAACACTTTCGCTTACATTTAGACGGTGAGCCACAGTTCTCTGAGTTTGTCCATCTTGTAGCCAGCCAATGGCCCTTCCCCTGTCGTAGAAGCTGAGTTGTCGTCGAACCATCTTCAAATTTATGATGAAAGGAAAATGTTCATTCCTTTTATTGCTAAAATTGGCATGCATGGAATGACACTCATGCAAAACACGGGCAATTGGTGCATGAAGTATCACAATAGGTATTTCGAGGCAGTTTGTCAGTTTAGTCTGACTAAGTTCTTGCTTCAAATCCATGAAAAGGAAATCTGGGTTAATTTAAAAAGTTTCTAAAGATAAGTGCAATGATTGCATGTCCCATAATAACGTGATGTCTATAGTCCAAATGACAAAACAAAGGGGAATATTCTAACCCTATCTGGCTTAAAAAGACATACTTACAAAAAATTATCACAAAATTTCCTTTGACCCTTAACTTCTTTTGAGTAGTATAGTATATATATATATATATATATATATATATATATATCTATCTATCTATCTATATATATATATATATGCCCACTCTAGTCATCTTCCATTAACTGAATATGAAACGTTTGGTAAATTCTAAAGTTCTATTTTCAAACCTTAATTTCTCCTTTTGTACCAATGATAGTGAATGTATTGGACTGTAGATTCTTGAAACGTTCACAAAATGACTTCTCAGTATTTTCCGCCATGGCTTGCGAATAGTAAATTAGGCTGGCCATCCGGTTGCCACTGTATCGTAGTATAATGCACGCGCCGAGGTCGGCACCTTCAAGTAAAATAACAATAAAATCGACATTTTAATAAATAACTAGGGCAAAACAAGACTTCATTTAGGAATAAAATTACTCTTTTTAAAAAAAAAAAACGTTATGTATAAACATGACAAACACCAAGCCCCAATAACGTTTTATAACAGCTCCCACGACCCCGTTCTCTCTAGAGTGTTACGTAATTGTTGATAAGTTAGTATGAAACGATCAGTATGTGAGTGAGTACTGGTTGATGAAACATGAAACATGAAAATATCCATAAATCAAACTGATGACATACTAGTTTTTGAAAGGGTGGTAAAAAAGATGAGTTCCTTATTTTAAACGGTCTATTGGTTGTTGATAAGTATGCATTGTGAAAACGTTACAGGTAGTACTATACCAAATAACTTCCGGCTGGGTCAAAGTTGGAGGTGCACCGAACTTTTGATAGAGAAGTGAACACCACAAGTCCTGTGATTGGTTATAAATGTGAGTGTGTTGGTTGTAAAAAATAATAGTTTTATCTGGGTTAAAAAAAAATGCAATTTTATTTCATCTAGTACCAATGTGTCAAGTAGCCTTGTGCTTGAAACATGTATGGGGTACCTGTAAAAAAAAGTACTCGAATTTTGTGCGGAACTAGGGTAGTCATAGACGCTACCCGTTATCTCAGAAACGAGCAGCTTGACCCCCATTTTTTTCTGATTCACTTTAAGTGTGAGGGGTGGTAGTATTTATATCCGTGGCGTTTATGTCGGTTGATACGTTTCAGGTAGGAGTTTTAGCCACATATGTTACTATTGTCGTGCAGGGATTTGATAGGTAGCACATATTAGTGCATATAAAAAATATTATGATTTTGTCATTTTATTTAATTAAACTATACTGGTTGATTAATTAGCCATCACTCGACCATGCAAGTTCACAATGACCTTGACCTTGACAATAATCTCTGTACATGGCTCTGAATGGAGTTTGAATCAAAGTTAGCACTGAAGAAAAGTTGGTTTTGGCCTATAATTCATACTGTAAAGATTTCAATAATTTCCTTTTACATGGTATTTGACTTGCCATATACAACTGTTCTTAAATATGGTATTATATATAGGCAACCTGAACTAAGATTTTAATAGCAATTTATTTTTATATTAAAAATAGCATGTGCCATTAGTGGGTTAATGTCTTTAGTTTCCATTAACATTGTTAATTTTTTATGTATGAAATTCTGAAAACTCAAATTTGTAAAGAACTTGATCTTTATTGTAATTTTGACATATTTATAGGATGCTAAGTTATATTTTAAACAAAATAGTAGTTTTATGAAAAAATTTAAGTAAATTTGAAGAAAAACTTTACCAAAAACATAATTAAATTTGTTCTCACTATTGTGCCTTCTATTCTTATTTGTACATAACAATAAGGTTGTTAAACATATACTTAGATCTCCAGATCATTTTTTTTTCTTAATAATCACTTAGTTAGCTCTCATGAAAAGCATTTTGAGTTTATACTAGATTCAGAACCAATTTTTTCAGATTTGATTATCTGCCTTGGATTAAGTTGATAATTTATTTTATTGTTAAAGCTGTATTACCTAATGTTACTAGCTAAATAAAATGCTGGATTACAGATTGTAGGAATACATCTAATATACATATTGTATTCATCCGGATTAGAAAATAATGCAAGAAAATAGATGTTAGGGTAATTTTGTCATTTAAAAATAGTTTTTTTCAGTAATTAATCAAAAATAAATGTGTGAAAGCTGCATGATAATTCCAGATATCACAACTATTAAAACCTCCAACTACAGTAGGCTATAAATAAAATATAGTCAGGAATATTGGTGGCTGCCAATGGTTTTCATGGTTCATTATGAAAATTAGCATGGCCGATGGATTTGAAATTCCCACACCTGGTAACTTGAAGACACCCACACCCAGCATACAGGATTTCCTCCCAACACTAATGTTCAGGACATTAAGTCATTACTTCATACAGGTACAGTCATGTTTGTGTTTCCTTCCTCAGACAGTGTATTTTTTTAATACTGATATTTCTTTGATGTGCCTGTTAAGGTCTTCATAATCTAGGGGTCAATCATGTGCATGTGTTTTAATGGAATTCTTTAAAGGGGTAGAGGTACTCTGACTATCTTTGTTGTCTCTATATATATACCTGAGTACACAAACCCAACTGAAAGTAAATATCTTCAGGAGTTTTATTTTAAAACATTTTGTTGTTTAATATGACATATTGCATTTGTACAAAACTATATGCAATATATATGTTTTTTGAGGTGTACATTATATTAGGTTGCACTGTAGAAACAACAGTATCAGTGAGGTTGTCAGTTTATGTCAGAATACATCAGATCCTGGTTGTCATAAAGACACATAGCTGGACACTTTTGAAAAATGTATGTTATCAGTATAGGTAGTACTAGACCAAATAACTTTCCGG